>NW_027507758.1:640347984-640350545 GCF_037356315.1 Lithobates pipiens | reverse complement strand
AGGACCTATGACCCCAAGAACACCATCCCCCACCATCATACATGGAGGACCTATGACCCCAAGAACACCATCCCCCACCATCATACATGGAGGACCTATGACCCCAAGAACACCATCCCCCACCGTCATACATGGAGGTCCTATGACCCCAAGAACACCATCCCCCACCGTCATACATGGAGGACCTATGACCCCAAGAACACCATCCCCCACCATCATACATGGAGGACCTATGACCCCAAGAACACCATCCCCCACCGTCATACATGGAGGTCCTATGACCCCAAGAACACCATCCCCCACCGTCATACATGGAGGACCTATGACCCCAAGAACACCATCCCCCACCATCATACATGGAGGACCTATGACCCCAAGAACACCATCCCCCACCATCATACATGGAGGACCTATGACCCCAAGAACACCATCCCCCACCATCATACATGGAGGACCTATGACCCCAAGAACACCATCCCCCACCGTCATACATGGAGGACCTATGACCCCAAGAACACCATCCCCCACCGTCATACATGGAGGACCTATGACCCCAAGAACACCATCCCCCATCGTCATACATGGAGGACCGATGACCCCAAGAACACCATCCCCCACCATCATACATGGAGGACCTATGACCCCAAGAACACCATCCCCCCACCGTCATACATGGAGGACCTATGACCCCAAGAACACCATCCCCCACCGTCATACATGGAGGACCTATGACCCCAAGAACACCATCCCCCCACCGTCATACATGGAGGACCTATGACCCCAAGAACACCATCCCCCCATCGTCATACATGGAGGACCTATGACCCCAAGAACACCATCCCCCCACCGTCATACATGGAGGACCTATGACCCCAAGAACACCATCCCCACCATCATACATGGAGGTCCTATGACCCCAAGAATACCATCCCTCCAACATCATACATGGAGGACCTATGACCCCAAGAACACCATCCCCCACCATCATACATGGAGGACCTATGACCCCAAGAACACCATCCCCCACCATCATACATGGAGGACCTATGACCCCAAGAACACCATCCCCCACCGTCATACATGGAGGACCTATGACCCCAAGAACACCATCCCCCACCGTCATACATGGAGGACCTATGACCCCAAGAACACCATCCCCCCATCGTCATACATGGAGGACCGATGACCCCAAGAACACCATCCCCCACCGTCATACATGGAGGACCTATGACCCCAAGAACACCATCCCCCACCGTCATACATGGAGGACCTATGACCCCAAGAACACCATCCCCCACCGTCATACATGGAGGACCTATGACCCCAAGAACACCATCCCCCACCATCATACATGGAGGACCTATGACCCCAAGAACACCATCCCCCACCATCATACATGGAGGTCCTATGACCCCAAGAACACCATCCCCCACCGTCATACATGGAGGACCTATGACCCCAAGAACACCCTCCCCCACCGTCATACATGGAGGTCCTATGACCCCCAAGAACACCATCCCCCACCGTCATACATGGAGGTCCTATGACCCCAAGAACACCATCCCCCACCGTCATACATGGAGGTCCTATCACCCCAAGAACACCATCCCCGACCATCATACATGGAGGACCTATGACCCCAAGAACACCATCCCCCACCGTCATACATGGAGGACCTATGACCCCAAGAACACCATCCCCCACCATCATACATGGAGGACCTATGACCCCAAGAACACCATCCCCCACCATCATACATGGAGGACCTATGACCCCAAGAACACCATCCCCCACCATCATACATGGAGGACCTATGACCCCAAGAACACCATCCCCCACCATCATACATGGAGGACCTATGACCTCAAGAACACCCATCCCCCACCTTCATACATGGAGGACCTATGACCCCAAGACCACCACCCCCACCGCCCTTCATGGGGGACCTATGACCCCAAGTCCGCCACCCCCCACCGCCCTTTCATGGGGGACCCTATGACCCCCAAGGCCGCCACCCCCCACCGCCCTACATGGGGGACCTATGACCCCAAGACCACCACCCCCCACCGTCCTACATGTGGGAGCTATGACCCCAAGAACACCACCCCCCACTGTCCTACATGGAGGACCTATGACCCCAAGAACACCATCCCCACCATCATACATTGAGGACCTATGACCCCAAGAATACCAGAACACCCGATGGGCGGGGCCATGGACCATTAAATCTTGGGTGAGAACCTCCCCCTTCAGCCAGGGCTTTGAAGATGGGTCATGGGTGGGTCTTCCAGCATGACAATGACCCAAATAACACGCCCAAGACAACAAAGGAGTGGCTCAAGAAGAACACGTCCTGGAGTGGCCTATCCGGTCTCCAGACCTTAATCCCATAAAAAATATGTGGAGGGAGCTGAAGGTTGGAGTCACCAAAGGTCAGCCTGGAAACCTTCATGACTCGGAGAGGATCTGCAAAGAGGACAAAACCCCTCCTGAGATGTGAGAACCTGGAGGCCAACTCCAAGAAATGTCTGACCTCTGTGATCACCAACAAGGATTTCCCC
>NW_027507758.1:640290484-640340484 GCF_037356315.1 Lithobates pipiens | reverse complement strand
TAGGTCGGGATATATAGAGAAGTAGGTGGGTAGGTCGGGATATATAGGGGGTAGGTCGGGATATATAGAGAAGTAGGTGGGTAGGTCGGGATATATAGAGAGGTAGATGAGTAGGTCGGGAAATATAGGGGGTAGGTGGGTAGGACGGGATAAAAAGAGCGGCAGGTGGGCAGGACGGGATTTATAGAGCGGTAGGTGGGCGGGACGGGATATAGAGAGAGGTAGGTGGGTAGAACAGGATATATAGGGGGTAGGTCGGGATATATAGAGAAGTAGGTGGGTAGGTCGGGATATATAGGGGGTAGGTCGGGATATATAGGGGGGGTAGGTGGGTAGGTCTGGATATATAGGGGGGGTAGGTGGGTAGGACGGGATATATGGAGAGGTAGGCGGGTAGGGCGGGATATATAGAGAGGTAGGAGGGTAGGACGGGATATATAGAGAGGTAGGTGGGTAGGACGGGATATATAGGGGGTAGGTGGGTAGGACGGGATATATAGGGGAAGGTGGGTAGGACAGGATATATAGGGGGTAGGGCGGGATATATAGAGAGGTAGGTGGGGAGGTCGGGATATATAGAGAGGTAGGTGGGTAGGACGGGATATATAGAGAGGTAGGTGGGCGGGACGGGATATATAGAGAGCTAGGTGGGCGGGACATATAGAGAGGTAGGACAGGATATATAGGGGAAGGTGGGTGGGTCGGGATATATAGGGGAAGGTGGGTGGGTCGGGATATATAGGGGGTAGGTCGGGATATATAGAGAGAGGTAGGTGGGGAGGACAGGATATATAGGGGGTAGGTCGGGATATATAGAGGGGTAGGTCGGGATATATAGAAAAGTATGTGGGTAGGACGGGATATATAGAAAGGTAGGTGGGTAGGACAGGATATATAGGGGGTAGGTCGGGATATATAGAGGGGTAGGTGGGTAGGACAGGGTATATAGGGGTAGGTGGGGGTATATAGAGGGGTAGGTGGGTAGGTCGGGATATATAGAGAAGTAGATGGGTAGGATGGGATATATAGAGAGGTAGGTGGGTAGGTAGGGATATATAGAGGGGTAGTTGGGTAGGACGGGATATATATAGGGGTAGGTGAGTAGGTCGGGATATATAGGGGGTAGGTCGGGATATATAGAGAGGTAGGTGGGTAGGACGTGATATATAGAGAGGTAGGTGGGTAGGACGGGATATATAGAGAAGTAGGTGGGTAGGACGGGATATATAGAGAAGTAGGTGGGTAGGACGGATATATAGAGAGGTAGGTGGGTAGGACGGGATATATAGAGAGGTAGGTGGGTAGGTCGGGATATATAGAGAGGTAGGTGGGTAGGTCGGGATATATAGAGGGGTAGGACGGGATATATAGAGGGGTAGGTGGGTAGGACGGGATATATAGAGAAGTAGGTGGGTAGGACGGGATATATAGAGAAGTAGGTGGGTAGGACGGATATATAGAGAGGTAGGTGGGTAGGACGGGATATATAGAGAGGTAGGTGGGTAGGTCGGGATATATAGAGAGGTAGGTGGGTAGGTCGGGATATATAGAGGGGTAGGACGGGATATATAGAGGGGTAGGTGGGTAGGACGGGATATATAGAGGGGTAGGTGGGTAGGACGGGATATATAGGGGGTAGGTCGGGATATATAGAGAAGTAGGTGGGTAGGACGGGATATATAGAGAAGTAGGTGGGTAGGACGGGATATATAGAGGGGTAGGTGGGTAGGTCGGGATATATAGAGGGGTAGGTGGGTAGGTCGGGATATATAGAGGGGTAGGTGGGTAGGACGGGATATATAGAGGGGTAGGTGGGTTGGTCGGGATATATAGAGGGGTAGGTGGGGAGGTCGGGATATATAGAGGGGTCGGTGGGTAGGTCGGGATATATAGAGGGGTCGGTGGGTAGGTCGGGATATATAGAGGGGTCGGTGGGTAGGTCGGGATATATAGAGAGGTAGGTGGGTAGGTCGGGATATGTAGAGGGGTCGGTGGGTAGGTCGGGATATATAGAGAAGTAGGTGGGTAGGACGGGATATATAGAGGGGTAGGTGGGTAGGTCGGGATATATAGAGGGGTAGGTGGGGAGGTCGGGATATATAGAGGGGTCGGTGGGTAGGTCGGGATATATAGAGAGGTAGGTGGGTAGGTCGGGATATATAGAGGAGGTAGGTGGGGAGGTCGGGATATATAGAGGGGTAGGTGGGTAGGTCGGGATATATAGAGAGGTAGGTGGGTAGGTCGGGATATATAGAGAAGTAGATGGGTAGGATGGGATATATAGAGAGGTAGGTGGGTAGGGATATATAGGGGGTAGGTCGGGATATATAGAGGGGTAGTTGGGTAGGACGGGATATATATAGGGGTAGGTGAGTAGGTCGGGATATATAGGGGGTAGGTCGGGATATATAGAGAGGTAGGTGGGTAGGACGTGATATATAGAGAGGTAGGTGGGTAGGACGGGATATATAGAGAAGTAGGTGGGTAGGACGGGATATATAGAGAAGTAGGTGGGTAGGACGGGATATATAGAGAAGTAGGTGGGTAGGACGGATATATAGAGAGGTAGGTGGGTAGGACGGGATATATAGAGAGGTAGGTGGGTAGGTCGGGATATATAGAGAGGTAGGTGGGTAGGTCGGGATATATAGAGGGGTAGGTGGGTAGGACGGGATATATAGAGGGGTAGGTGGGTAGGACGGGATATATAGAGGGGTAGGTGGGTAGGACGGGATATATAGGGGGTAGGTCGGGATATATAGAGAAGTAGGTGGGTAGGACGGGATATATAGAGAAGTAGGTGGGTAGGACGGGATATATAGAGGGGTAGGTGGGTAGGTCGGGATATATAGAGGGGTAGGTGGGTAGGGCGGGATATATAGAGGGGTAGGTGGGTAGGTCGGGATATATAGAGGGGTAGGTGGGTAGGTCGGGATATATAGAGGGGTAGGTGGGTAGGACGGGATATATAGAGGGGTAGGTGGGTTGGTCGGGATATATAGAGGGGTAGGTGGGTAGGTCGGGATATATAGAGAAGTAGGTGGGTAGGACGGGATATATAGAGGGGTAGGTGGGTAGGTCGGGATATATAGAGGGGTAGGTGGGGAGGTCGGGATATATAGAGGGGTCGGTGGGTAGGTCGGGATATATAGAGAGGTAGGTGGGTAGGTCGGGATATATAGAGGAGGTAGGTGGGGAGGTCGGGATATATAGAGGGGTAGGTGGGTAGGTCGGGATATATAGAGAGGTAGGTGGGTAGGTCGGGATATATAGAGGGGTAGGTGGGTAGGTCGGGATATATAGAGAGGTAGGTGGGTAGGACGGGATATATAGGGGGTAGGTCGGGATATATAGAGGGGTAGAGGGGTAGGTCGGGATATATAGAGGGGTCGGTGGGTAGGTCGGGATATATAGAGAAGTAGGTGGGTAGGTCGGGATATATAGAGGGGTAGGTGGGTAGGGCGGGATATATAGAGAGGTAGGTGGGTAGGTCGGGATATATAGAGGGGTAGGTGGGTAGGGCGGGATATATAGAGAGGTAGGTGGGTAGGACGGGATATATAGAGGGGTAGGTGGGTAGGTCGGGATATATAGAGAGGTAGGTGGGTAGGTCGGGATATATAGAGAGGTAGGTGGGTAGGACGGGATATATAGAGAGGTAGGTGGGTAGGTCGGGATATATAGAGAGGTAGGTGGGTAGGTCGGGATATATAGAGGGGTAGGTGGGCAGGACGGGATATATAGAGAGGTAGGTGGGCAGGTCGGGATATATAGAGAGGTAGGTGGGTAGGTCGGGATATATAGAGAGGTAGGTGGGTAGGTCGGGATATATAGAGAGGTAGGTGGGTAGGTCGGGATATATAGAGAGGTAGGTGGGTAGGTCGGGATATATAGAGAGGTAGGTGGGTAGGATGGGATATATAGAGGGGTAGAGGGGTAGGTCGGGATATATAGAGGGGTAGGTCGGGATATATAGAGGGGTAGGTCGGGATATATAGAGGGGTAGGTCGGGATATATAGAGGGGTAGGTCGGGATATATAGAGGGGTAGGTGGGTAGGACGGGATATATAGAGAGGTAGGTGGGGAGGTCGGGATATATAGAGGGGTCGGTGGGTAGGTCGGGATATATAGAGAAGTAGGTGGGTAGGTCGGGATATATAGAGGGGTAGGTGGGTAGGTCGGGATATATAGAGAGGTCGGTGGGGAGGTCGGGATATATAGAGAGGTCGGTGGGGAGGACGGGATATATAGAGAGGTCGGTGGGTAGGACGGGATATATAGAGAGGTGGGTGGGGAGGTCGGGATATATAGAGGTAGGTGGGTAGGTCGGGATATATAGAGAGGTAGGTGGGTAGGACGGGATATATAGAGAGGTGGGTGGGGAGGTCGGGATATAGAGAGGTAGGTGGGTAGGTCGGGATATATAGAGAGGTAGGTGGGGAGGTCGGGATATATAGAGAGGTAGGTGGGGAGGTCGGGATATATAGAGAGGTAGGTGGGGAGGTCGGGATATATAGAGAGGTAGGTGGGGAGGACGGGATATATAGAGGGGTCGGTGGGTAGGTCGGGATATATAGAGGGGTCGGTGGGTAGGTCGGGATATACAGAGGGGTCGGTGGGTAGGTCGGGATATATAGAGAGGTAGGTGGGGAGGTCGGGATATATAGAGAGGTAGGTGGGGAGGTCGGGATATATAGAGAGGTAGGTGGGGAGGTCGGGATATATAGAGAGGTAGGTGGGTAGGACGGGATATATAGGGGGTAGGTTGGGATATATAGAGAGGTCGGTGGGTAGGACGGGATATATAGAGAGGTAGGTGGGGAGGTCGGGATATATAGAGAGGTAGGTGGGTAGGTCGGGATATATAGAGAGGTAGGTGGGTAGTTCGGGATATATAGAGAGGTAGGTGGGTAGGATGGGATATATAGAGGGGTAGGTCGGGATATATAGAGAGGTAGAGGGGTAGGTCGGGATATATAGAGGGGTAGGTCGGGATATATAGAGGGGTAGGTGGGTAGGTCGGGATATATAGAGGGGTCGGTGGGTAGGTCGGGATATATAGAGAAGTAGGTGGGTAGGTCGGGATATATAGAGAAGTAGGTGGGTAGGTCGGGATATATAGAGAAGTAGGTGGGTAGGATGGGATATATAGAGGGGTAGGTCGGGATATATAGAGAGGTAGAGGGGTAGGTCGGGATATATAGAGGGGTAGGTGGGTAGGTCGGGATATATAGAGGGGTCGGTGGGTAGGTCGGGATATATAGAGAGGTAGGTGGGGAGGTCGGGATATATAGAGAAGTAGGTGGGTAGGTCGGGATATATAGAGGGGTAGGTGGGTAGGTCGGGATATATAGAGAGGTAGGTGGGGAGGTCGGGATATATAGAGAGGTAGGTGGGGAGGACGGGATATATAGAGAGGTAGGTGGGGAGGTCGGGATATATAGAGGGGTAGGTGGGTAGGTCGGGATATATAGAGAGGTAGGTGGGTAGTTCGGGATATATAGAGAGGTAGGTGGGTAGGATGGGATATATAGAGAGGTAGGTGGGTAGGTCGGGATATATAGAGAGGTAGGTGGGTAGTTCAGGATATATAGAGAGGTAGGTGGGTAGGTCGGGATATATAGGGGGTAGGTCGGGATATATAGAGAAGTAGGTGGGTAGGTCGGGATATATAGAGGGGTATGTCGGGATATATAGGGGGTAGGTCGGGATATATAGGGGGTAGGTCGGGATATATAGAGAGGTAGGTGGGTAGGTCGGGATATATAGAGAGGTAGGCGGGGAGGTCGGGATATATATATAGAGAGGTAGGCGGGGAGGTCGGGATATATAGAGAGGTAGGTGGGTAGGTCGGGATATATAGGGGGTAGGTCGGGATATATAGGGGGTAGGTCGGGATATATAGGTCGGGATATATAGGGGGTAGGTCGGGATATATAGAGAGGTAGGTGGGTAGGTCGGGATATATAGAGAGGTAGGCGGGGAGGTCGGGATATATATAGAGAGGTAGGTGGGTATGTTGGGATATATAGAGAGGTAGGTGGGTAGGTCGGGATATATAGGGGGTAGGTCGGGATATATAGGGGGTAGGTCGGGATATATAGGGGGTAGGTCGGGATATATAGGGGGTAGGTCGGGATATATAGAGAGGTAGGTGGGGAGGTCGGGATATATAGAGAGGTAGGTGGGTAGGACGGGATATATAGAGAGGTAGGTGGGTAGGACGGGATATATAGAGAGGTAGGTGGGTAGGACGGGATATATAGAGAAGTAGGTGGGGAGGTCGGGACATATAGGGGGTAGGACGGGATATATAGAGAGGTAGGTGGGTAGGACGGGATATATAGAGGGGTAGGTGGGTAGGTCGGGATATATAGAGAGGTAGGTGGGGAGGTCCGGATATATAGAGAGGTAGGTGGGTAGGTCGGGATATATAGAGAGGTAGGTGGGTAGGGCGGGATATATAGAGGGGTAGGTGGGGAGGTCGGGATATATAGGGGGGTAGGTGGGTAGGTCGGGATATATAGAGGGGTAGGTGGGTAGGACGGGATATATAGAGAGGTAGGTGGGTAGGTCGGGATATATAGAGAGGTAGGTGGGTAGGTCGGGATATATAGAGAGGTAGGTGGGGAGGTCGGGATATATAGGGGGGTAGGTGGGTAGGTCGGGATATATAGAGGGGTAGGTGGGTAGGACGGGATATATAGAGAGGTAGGTGGGTAGGACGGGATATATAGAGAGGTAGGTGGGTAGGACGGGATATATAGAGAGGTAGGTGGGTAGGACGGGATATATAGAGGGGTAGGTGGGTAGGTCGGGATATATAGAGGGGTAGGTGGGTAGGTCGGGATATATAGAGGGGTAGGTGGGTAGGTCGGGATATATAGGGGGGTAGGTGGGTAGGTCGGGATATATAGAGGGGTAGGTGGGTAGGACGGGATATATAGAGAGGTAGGTGGGTAGGTCGGGATATATAGAGGGGTAGGTGGGTAGGACGGGATATATAGAGGGGTAGGTGGGTAGGTCGGGATATATAGAGGGGTAGGTGGGTAGGTCGGGATATATAGAGAAGTAGGTGGGTAGGATGGGATATATAGGGGGTAGGTGGGTAGGACGGGATATATAGAGAGGTAGGTGGGTAGGACGGGATATATAGAGGGGTAGGTGGGTAGGTCGGGATATATAGAGGGGTAGGTGGGTAGGTCGGGATATATAGAGAGGTAGGTGGGGAGGTCGGGATATATAGGGGGGTAGGTGGGTAGGTCGGGATATATAGAGGGGTAGGTGGGTAGGACGGGATATATAGAGAGGTAGGTGGGTAGGACGGGATATATAGAGGGGTAGGTGGGTAGGTCGGGATATATAGAGGGGTAGGTGGGTAGGTCGGGATATATAGAGAGGTAGGTGGGGAGGTCGGGATATATAGGGGGGTAGGTGGGTAGGTCGGGATATATAGAGGGGTAGGTGGGTAGGTCGGGATATATAGAGAGGTAGGTGGGTAGGTCGGGATATATAGAGGGGTAGGTGGGTAGGGCGGGATATATAGAGAGGTAGGTGGGTAGGACGGGATATATAGAGGGGTAGGTGGGTAGGTCGGGATATATAGAGGGGTAGGTGGGTAGGTCGGGATATATAGGGGGTAGGTCGGGATATATAGAGAGGTAGGTGGGTAGGACGGGATATATAGGGGGTAGGTCGGGATATATAGAGGGGTAGGTGGGTAGGTCGGGATATATAGAGAGGTAGGTGGGTAGGACGGGATATATAGAGAGGTAGGTCGGGATATATAGAGAGGTAGGTGGGTAGGTCGGGATATATAGAGAGGTCGGGATATATAGAGAGGTAGGTGGGTAGGTCGGGATATATAGAGAGGTAGGTGGGTAGGTCGGGATAAATAGAGAGGTAGGTGGGTAGGTCGGGATAAATAGAGAGGTAGGTGGGTAGGTCGGGATAAATAGAGAGGTAGGTGGGTAGGTCGGGATAAATAGAGAGGTAGGTGGGTAGGTCGGGATATATAGAGAGGTAGGTGGGTAGGTCGGGATATATAGAGGGGTAGGTCGGGATATATAGAGGGGTAGGTGGGGATATATAGAGAAGTAGGTGGGTAGGTCGGGATATATAGAGAGGTAGGTGGGGAGGTCGGGATATATAGAGAGGTAGGTGGGTAGGTCGGGATATATAGAGAGGTAGGTGGGTAGGTCGGGATATATAGAGGGGTAGGTCAGGATATATAGAGGGGTAGGTGGGTAGGTCGGGATATATAGAGAGGTAGGTGGGGAGGTCGGGATATATAGAGAGGTAGGTGGGGAGGTCGGGATATATAGAGGTCGGTGGGTAGGTCGGGATATATAGAGAAGTAGGTGGGTAGGTCGGGATATATAGAGGGGTAGGTCGGGATATATAGAGGGGTAGGTCGGGATATATAGAGGGGTAGGTGGGTAGGTGGGTAGGTCGGGATATATAGAGGGGTAGGTGGGTAGGTCGGGATATATAGAGGGGTAGGTGGGTAGGTCGGGATATATAGAGGGGAAGGTGGGTAGGTCGGGATATATAGAGGGGTAGGTGGGTAGGTCGGGATATATAGAGGGGTAGGTGGGTAGGTCGGGATATATAGAGGGGTAGGTGGGTAGGACGGGATATATAGAGAGGTAAGTGGGTAGGTCGGGATATATAGAGGGGTAGGTCGGGATATATAGAGGGGTAGGTCGGGATATATAGAGGGGTAGGTGGGTAGGACGGTATATAGAGAGGTAGGTGGGCAGGACGGGATATATAGAGAGGTAGGTGGGTAGGACGGGATATATAGAGAGGTAGGTGGGTAGGACGGGATATATAGAGAGGTAGGTGGGTAGGACGGGATATATAGGGGGTAGGTCGGGATATATAGAGGGGTAGGTGGGTAGGACGGGATATATAGAGAGGTAGGTGGGTAGGTCGGGATATATAGAGGGGTCGGTGGGGAGGTCGGGATATATAGAGAGGTAGGTGGGGAGGTCGGCATATATAGAGAGGTAGGTGGGGAGGTCGGGATATATAGAGAGGTAGGTGGGTAGGACGGGATATATAGAGAGGTAGGTGGGGAGGGCGGGATATATAGAGAGGTCGGTGGGGAGGTCGGGATATATAGAGGGGTAGGTGGGTAGGTCGGGATATATAGAGGGGTAGGTGGGTAGGTCGGGATATATAGAGAGGTAAGCGGGTAGGTCGGGATATATAGAGGGGTAGGTGGGTAGGACGGGATATATAGAGAGGTAGGTGGGTAGGACGGGATATATAGAGAGGTAGGTGGGGAGGTCGGGATATATAGAGAGGTAGGTGGGGAGGTCGGGATATATAGAGAGGTAGGTGGGTAGGACGGGATATATAGAGAGGTAGGTGGGTAGGTCGGGATATATAGGGGGTAGGTCGGGATATATAGAGGGGTATGTCGGGATATATAGAGAGGTAGGTGGGTAGGTCGGGATATATAGAGAGGTAGGTGGGTAGGTCGGGATATATAGAGAGGTAGGCGGGGAGGTCGGGATATATAGGGGGTAGGTCGGGATATATAGAGAGGTAGGTGGGTCGGTCGGGATATATAGAGAGCTAGGTGGGTCGGTCGGGATATATAGAGAGGTAGGTGGGTAGGTCGGGATATATAGAAGGGTAGGTCGGGATATATAGGGGGTAGGTCGGGATATATAGAGGGGTAGGTGGGTAGGTCGGGATATATAGAAGGGTAGGTCGGGATATATAGAAGGGTAGGTCGGGATATATAGAGGGGTAGGTGGGTAGGTCTGGATATATAGAAGGGTAGGTCGGGATATATAGAGAGGTAGGTGGGTAGGGCGGGATATATAGAGAGGTAGGTGGGTCGGTCGGGATATATAGAGAGGTAGGTGGGTAGGACGGGATATATAGAGAGGTAGGTGGGTAGGTCGGGATATATAGAGGGGTAGGTGGGTAGGTCGGGATATATAGAGGGGTAGGTGGGGAGGTCGGGATATATAGAGGGGTCGGTGGGTAGGTCGGGATATATAGAGGGGTCGGTGGGTAGGTCGGGATATATAGAGAGGTCGGTGGGTAGGATGGGATATATAGAGGGGTAGGTGGGCAGGTCGGGATATATAGAGGGGTAGGTGGGCAGGTCGGGATATATAGAGAGGTAGGTGGGCAGGTCGGGATATATAGAGAGGTAGGTGGGCAGGTCGGGATATATAGAGAGGTAGGTGGGCAGGTCGGGATATATAGAGAGGTAGGTGGGCAGGTCGGGATATATAGAGAGGTAGGTGGGCAGGTCGGGATATATAGAGAGGTAGGTGGGCAGGTCGGGATATATAGAGGGGTAGGTGGGCAGGTCGGGATATATAGAGAGGTAGGTGGGGAGGTCGGGATATATAGAGAGGTAGGTGGGGAGGTCGGGATATATAGAGAGGTAGGTGGGGAGGTCGGGATATATAGAGAGGTAGGTGGGGAGGTCGGGATATATAGAGAGGTAGGTGGGTAGGTCGGGATATATAGAGAGGTAGGTGGGTAGGTCGGGATATATAGAGGGGTAGGTCAGGATATATAGAGAGGTAGGTGGGGAGGTCGGGATATATAGAGAGGTAGGTGGGTAGGTCGGGATATATAGAGGGGTAGGTGGGTAGGTCGGGATATATAGAGAGGTAGGTGGGTAGGACGGGATATATAGAGAGGTAGGTGGGTAGGAAGGGATATATAGAGAGGTAGGTGGGTAGGACGGGATATATAGAGAGGTAGGTGGGGAGGACGGGATATATAGAGAGGTAGGTGGGTAGGTCGGGATATATAGAGGGGTAGGTGGGGAGGACGGGATATATAGAGAGGTAGGTGGGGAGGTCGGGATATATAGAGGGGTAGGTGGGTAGGACGGGATATATAGAGAGGTAGGTGGGTAGGACGGGATATATAGAGAGGTAGGTGGGTAGGACGGGATATATAGAGAGGTAGGTGGGTAGTTCGGGATATATAGAGAGGTAGGTGGGTAGGACGGGATATATAGAGAGGTAGGTCGGGATATATAGAGAGGTAGGTGGGTAGGACGGGATATATAGGGGGTAGGACGGGATATATAGAGAGGTAGGTGGGGAGGTCGGGATATATAGAGAGGTAGGTGGGGAGGACGGGATATATAGAGAGGTAGGTGGGGAGGACGGGATATATAGAGAGGTAGGTGGGGAGGACGGGATATATAGAGAGGTAGGTCGGGATATATAGAGAGGTAGGTGGGTAGGACGGGATATATAGAGAGGTAGGTGGGTAGGTCGGGATATATAGAGAGGTAGGTGGGGAGGTCGGGATATATAGAGAGGTAGGTGGGTAGGACGGGATATATAGAGAGGTAGGTGGGTAGGACGGGATATATAGAGAGGTAGGTGGGTAGGTCGGGATATATAGAGAGGTAGGTGGGGAGGTCGGGATATATAGAGGGGTAGGTGGGTAGGTCGGGATATATAGAGAGGTAGGTGGGTAGGACGGGATATATAGAGAGGTAGGTGGGGAGGTCGGGATATATAGAGAGGTAGGTGGGTAGGACGGGATATATAGAGAGGTAGGTGGGTAGGACGGGATATATAGTGGGTAGGTCGGGATATATAGAGAAGTAGGTGGGTAGGTCGGGATATATAGAGGGGTAGGTGGGTAGGTCGGGATATATAGAGGGGTAGGTGGGTATATATAGGGGGGTAGGTGGGTAGGTGGGGATATATAGAGGGGTAGGTGGGGATATATAGGGGGGTAGGACAGGATATATAGGGGGTAGGTCGTGATATATAGAGAGGTAGGTGGGTCGGTCGGGATATATAGAGAGGTAGGTGGGTAGGACGGGATATATAGAGAGGTAGGTGGGTAGGACGGGATATATAGAGGGGTAGGTGGGTAGGTCGGGATATATAGAGGGGTAGGTGGGTAGGTCGGGATATATAGAGGGGTAGGTGGGTAGGTCGGGATATATAGAGGGGTAGGTGGGTAGGTCGGGATATATAGAGGGGTAGGTGGGTAGGTCGGGATATATAGAGGGGTAGGTGGGGATATATAGAGGGGTAGGACGGGATATATAGAGGGGTAGGTGGGTAGGTCGGGATAGATAGAGGGGTAGGTGGGTAGGACGGGATATATAGAGAGGTAGGTCGTGATATATAGAGAGGTAGGTGGGTAGGTCGGGATATATAGAGAGGTAGGTCGTGATATATAGAGAGGTAGGTGGGTAGGTCGGGATATATAGAGAGGTAGGTGGGTAGGTCGGGATATATAGAGAGGTAGGTGGGGAGGTCGGGATATATAGAGAGGTAGGTGGGGAGGTCGGGATATATAGAGAGGTAGGTGGGGAGGTCGGGATATATAGAGAGGTAGGTGGGTAGGTCGGGATATATAGAGAGGTAGGTGGGTAGGTCGGGATATATAGAGAGGTAGGTGGGTAGGTCGGGATATATAGAGAGGTAGGCGGGTAGGTCGGGATATATAGGGAGGTAGGTGGGTAGGACGGGATATATAGAGAGGTAGGTGGGTAGGACGGGATATATAGAGAGGTAGGTGGGTAGGACGGGATATATAGAGAGGTAGGTGGGTAGGACGGGATATATAGAGAGGTAGGTGGGTAGGACGGGATATATAGAGAGGTAGGTGGGTAGGACGGGATATATAGAGAGGTAGGTGGGTAGGTCGGGATATATAGAGAGGTAGGTGGGTAGGTCGGGATATATAGAGGGGTAGGTGGGTAGGACGGGATATATAGAGGGGTAGGACGGGATATATAGAGGGGTAGGTGGGTAGGTCGGGATAAATAGAGGTAGGTGGGTAGGTCGGGATATATAGAGAGGTAGGTCGGGATATATAGAGAGGTAGGTGGGTAGGGCGGGATATATAGAGAGGTAGGTGGGTAGGGCGGGATATATAGAGAGGTAGGTGGGTAGGGCGGGATATATAGAGAGGTAGGTGGGTAGGGCGGGATATATAGAGAGGTAGGTGGGTAGGGCGGGATATATAGAGAGGTAGGTGGGTAGGGCGGGATATATAGAGGGGTAGGTGGGTAGGGCGGGATATATAGAGGGGTAGGTGGGTAGGGCGGGATATATAGAGAGGTAGGTGGGTAGGGCGGGATATATAGAGGGGTAGGTGGGTAGGTCGGGATATATAGAGGGGTAGGTGGGTAGGGCGGGATATATAGAGGGGTAGGTGGGTAGGGCGGGATATATAGAGGGGTAGGTGGGTAGGGCGGGATATATAGAGAGGTAGGTGGGTAGGGCGGGATATATAGAGGGGTAGGTGGGGAGGTCGGGATATATAGAGGGGTAGGTGGGTAGGTCGGGATATATAGGGGGGTAGGTGGGTAGGTCGGGATATATAGAGGGGTAGGTGGGGAGGTCGGGATATATAAAGGGGTAGGTGGGTAGGTCGGGATATATAGAGAGGTAGGTGGGTAGGTCGGGATATATAGAGAGGTAGGACGGGATATATAGAGAGGTAGGTGGGTAGGTCGGGATATATAGAGAGGTAGGACGGGATATATAGAGAGGTAGGTGGGTAGGTCGGGATATATAGAGAGGTAGGACGGGATATATAGAGGGGTAGGTGGGTAGGTCGGGATATATAGGGGGGTAGGTGGGGAGGTCGGGATATATAAAGGGGTAGGTGGGGAGGTCGGGATATATAAAGGGGTAGGTGGGTAGGACGGGATATATAGAGAGGTAGGTGGGGAGGTCGGGATATATAGAGAGGTAGGTGGGTAGGTCGGGATATATAGAGAGGTAGGTGGGGAGGTCGGGATATAGAGAGGTAGGTGGGGAGGTCGGGATATATAGGGGGTAGGTCGGGATATATAGAGGGGTAGGTGGGTAGGGCGGGATATATAGAGAGGTAGGTGGGTAGGGCGGGATATATAGAGAGGTAGGTGGGTAGGGCGGGATATATAGAGAGGTAGGTGGGTAGGGCGGGATATATAGAGAGGTAGGTGGGTAGGGCGGGATATATAGAGAGGTAGGTGGGTAGGGCGGGATATATAGAGGGGTAGGTGGGTAGGTCGGGATATATAGAGGGGTAGGTGGGTAGGGCGGGATATATAGAGAGGTAGGTGGGTAGGGCGGGATATATAGAGAGGTAGGTGGGGAGGTCGGGATATATAGAGAGGTAGGTGGGTAGGGCGGGATATATAGAGGGGTAGGTGGGTAGGTCGGGATATATAGAGGGGTAGGTGGGTAGGGCGGGATATATAGAGAGGTAGGTGGGTAGGGCGGGATATATAGAGGGGTAGGTGGGTAGGTCGGGATATATAGAGGGGTAGGTGGGTAGGGCGGGATATATAGAGGGGTAGGTGGGTAGGGCGGGATATATAGAGAGGTAGGTGGGGAGGTCGGGATATATAGAGGGGTAGGTGGGTAGGTCGGGATAAATAGAGAGGTAGGTGGGGAGGTCGGGATATATAGAGAGGTAGGTGGGGAGGTCGGGATATATAGAGAGGTAGGTGGGGAGGTCGGGATATATAGAGGGGTAGGTGGGTAGGGCGGGATATATAGAGGGGTAGGTGGGTAGGGCGGGATATATAGAGGGGTAGGTGGGTAGGGCGGGATATATAGAGGGGTAGGTGGGGAGGTCGGGATATATAGAGGGGTAGGTGGGTAGGGCGGGATATATAGAGAGGTAGGTGGGTAGGTCGGGATATATAGAGGGGTAGGTGGGTAGGGATATATATAGGGGTAGGTGGGTAGGGCGGGATATATAGAGAGGTAGGTGGGTAGGTCGGGATATATAGAGAGGTAGGTGGGGAGGTCGGGATATATAGAGAGGTAGGTGGGTAGGTCGGGATATATAGAGAGGTAGGTGGGGAGGTCGGGATATATAGAGAGGTAGGTGGGTAGGTCGGGATATATAGAGAGGTAGGTGGGGAGGTCGGGATATATAGAGAGGTAGGTGGGGAGGTCGGGATATATAGAGGGGTAGGTGGGTAGGTCGGGATATATAGGGGGGTAGGTGGGTAGGTCGGGATATATAGAGGGGTAGGTGGGTAGGTCGGGATATATAGAGGGGTAGGTGGGTAGGACGGGATATATAGAGGGGTAGGTGGGTAGGTCGGGATATATAGAGAGGTAGGTGGGTAGGACGGGATATATAGAGAGGTAGGTGGGTAGGTCGGGATATATAGAGGGGTCGGTGGGTAGGTCGGGATATATAGAGAGGTAGGTGGGGAGGTCGGGATATATAGAGAGGTAGGTGGGGAGGTCGGGATATATAGAGAGGTAGGTGGGGAGGTCGGGATATATAGAGAGGTAGGTGGGGAGGTCGGGATATATAGAGGGGTAGGTGGGTAGGGCGGGATATATAGAGGGGTAGGTGGGTAGGGCGGGATATATAGAGAGGTAGGTGGGGAGGTCGGGATATATAGAGGGGTAGGTGGGTAGGGCGGGATATATAGAGGGGTAGGTGGGGAGGTCGGGATATATAAAGAGGTAGGTGGGGAGGTCGGGATATATAGAGGGGTAGGTGGGTAGGATGGGATATATAGAGAGGTAGGTGGGTAGGACGGGATATATAGAGGGGTAGGTGGGTAGGTCGGGATATATAGAGGGGTAGGTGGGTAGGACGGGATATATAGAGAGGTAGGTGGGTAGGACGGGATATATAGAGGGGTAGGTGGGTAGGTCGGGATATATAGAGGGGTAGGTGGGTAGGACGGGATATATAGAGGGGTAGGTGGGTAGGTCGGGATATATAGGGGGGTAGGTGGGTAGGTCGGGATATATAGGGGGGTAGGTGGGTAGGTCGGGATATATAGAGGGGTAGGTGGGTAGGACGGGATATATAGAGAGGTAGGTGGGTAGGACAGTATATATAGAGGGGTAGGTGGGTAGGACGGGATATATAGAGGGGTAGGCGGGCAGGGCGGGATATATAGAGGGGTAGGTGGGGAGGTCGGGATATATAGAGGGGTAGGTGGGTAGGTCGGGATATATAGAGGGGTAGGTGGGTAGGTCGGGATATATAGAGAGGTAGGTGGGGAGGTCGGGATATATAGAGGGGTAGGTGGGTAGGATGGGATATATAGAGGGGTAGGTGGGTAGGACGGGATATATAGAGAGGTAGGTGGGTAGGACGGGATATATAGAGGGGTAGGCGGGCAGGGCGGGATATATAGAGGGGTAGGCGGGATATATAGAGGGGTAGGTGGGGAGGTCGGGATATATAAAGAGGTAGGTGGGTAGGGCGGGATATATAGAGGGGTAGGTGGGTAGGTCGGGATATATAAGGGGGTAGGTGGGTAGGTCGGGATATATAGAGGGGTAGGTGGGTAGGACGGGATATATAGAGAGGTAGGTGGGTAGGTCGGGATATATAGAGGGGTAGGTGGGTAGGACGGGATATATAGAGAGGTAGGTGGGGAGGTCGGGATATATAGGGGGGTAGGTGGGTAGGTCGGGATATATAGAGGGGTAGGTGGGTAGGACGGGATATATAGAGAGGTAGGTGGGTAGGTCGGGATATATAGAGGGGTAGGTGGGTAGGTCGGGATATATAGAGAGGTAGGTGGGTAGGACGGGATATATAGAGAGGTAGGTGGGTAGGTCGGGATATATAGAGGGGTAGGTGGGTAGGTCGGGATATATAGTGGGGTAGGTGGGTAGGGCGGGATATATAGAGGAGGTAGGTGGGTAGGGCGGGATATATAGAGAGGTAGGTGGGTAGGACGGGATATATAGAGAGGTAGGTGGGTAGGGCGGGATATATAGAGGGGTAGGTGGGTAGGTCGGGATATATAGTGGGGTAGGTGGGTAGGGCGGGATATATAGAGGGGTAGGTGGGTAGGTCGGGATATATAGAGAGGTAGGTGGGTAGGTCGGGATATATAGAGGGGTAGGTGGGTAGGTCGGGATATATAGAGAGGTAGGTGGGGAGGTCGGGATATATAGAGAGGTAGGTGGGGAGGTCGGGATATATAGAGAGGTAGGTGGGTAGGTCGGGATATATAGAGGGGTAGGTGGGTAGGTCGGGATATATAGAGAGGTAGGTGGGTAGGTCGGGATATATAGAGAGGTAGGTGGGGAGGTCGGGATATATAGAGAGGTAGGTGGGGAGGTCGGGATATATAGAGAGGTAGGTGGGTAGGACGGGATATATAGAGGGGTAGGTGGGTAGGTCGGGATATATAGAGGGGTAGGTGGGGAGGTCGGGATATATAGTGGGGTAGGTGGGTAGGTCGGGATATATAGAGGGGTAGGTGGGTAGGTCGGGATATATAGAGAGGTAGGTGGGTAGGGCGGGATATATAGAGAGGTAGGTGGGTAGGTCGGGATATATAGAGAGGTAGGTGGGTAGGTCGGGATATATAGAGGGGTAGGTGGGGAGGTCGGGATATATAGAGAGGTAGGTGGGTAGGTCGGGATATATAGGGGGGTAGGTGGGTAGGGCGGGATATATAGAGAGGTAGGTGGGTAGGTCGGGATATATAGAGAGGTAGGTGGGTAGGTCGGGATATATAGAGAGGTAGGTGGGTAGGGCGGGATATATAGAGAGGTAGGTGGGTAGGATGGGATATATAGAGGGGTAGGTGGGTAGGACGGGATATATAGAGGGGTAGGCGGGGAGGTCGGGATATATAGAGAGGTAGGTGGGTAGGTCGGGATATATAGGGGGGTAGGTGGGTAGGGCGGGATATATAGAGAGGTAGGTGGGTAGGGCGGGATATATAGAGAGGTAGGTGGGTAGGGCGGGATATATAGAGAGGTAGGTGGGTAGGATGGGATATATAGAGGGGTAGGTGGGTAGGTCGGGATATATAGAGGGGTAGGTGGGGAGGTCGGGATATATAGAGAGGTAGGTGGGTAGGTCGGGATATATAGAGGGGTAGGTGGGTAGGGCGGGATATATAGAGAGGTAGGTGGGGAGGTCGGGATATATAGAGGGGTAGGTGGGTAGGTCGGGATAAATAGAGAGGTAGGTGGGGAGGTCGGGATATATAGAGAGGTAGGTGGGGAGGTCGGGATATATAGAGGGGTAGGTGGGTAGGGCGGGATATATAGAGGGGTAGGTGGGGAGGTCGGGATATATAGAGAGGTAGGTGGGGAGGTCGGGATATATAGAGGGGTAGGTGGGTAGGGCGGGATATATAGAGGGGTAGGTGGGTAGGGCGGGATATATAGAGGGGTAGGTGGGTAGGGCGGGATATATAGAGGGGTAGGTGGGGAGGTCGGGATATATAGAGGGGTAGGTGGGTAGGGCGGGATATATAGAGAGGTAGGTGGGTAGGTCGGGATATATAGAGGGGTAGGTGGGTAGGGATATATATAGGGGTAGGTGGGTAGGGCGGGATATATAGAGAGGTAGGTGGGTAGGTCGGGATATATAGAGAGGTAGGTGGGGAGGTCGGGATATATAGAGAGGTAGGTGGGTAGGTCGGGATATATAGAGAGGTAGGTGGGGAGGTCGGGATATATAGAGAGGTAGGTGGGGAGGTCGGGATATATAGAGGGGTAGGTGGGTAGGTCGGGATATATAGGGGGGTAGGTGGGTAGGTCGGGATATATAGAGGGGTAGGTGGGTAGGTCGGGATATATAGAGAGGTAGGTGGGTAGGACGGGATATATAGAGGGGTAGGTGGGTAGGTCGGGATATATAGAGAGGTAGGTGGGTAGGACGGGATATATAGAGAGGTAGGTGGGTAGGTCGGGATATATAGAGGGGTCGGTGGGTAGGTCGGGATATATAGAGAGGTAGGTGGGGAGGTCGGGATATATAGAGAGGTAGGTGGGGAGGTCGGGATATATAGAGAGGTAGGTGGGGAGGTCGGGATATATAGAGAGGTAGGTGGGGAGGTCGGGATATATAGAGGGGTAGGTGGGTAGGGCGGGATATATAGAGGGGTAGGTGGGTAGGGCGGGATATATAGAGAGGTAGGTGGGGAGGTCGGGATATATAGAGGGGTAGGTGGGTAGGGCGGGATATATAGAGGGGTAGGTGGGGAGGTCGGGATATATAAAGAGGTAGGTGGGGAGGTCGGGATATATAGAGGGGTAGGTGGGTAGGATGGGATATATAGAGAGGTAGGTGGGTAGGACGGGATATATAGAGGGGTAGGTGGGTAGGTCGGGATATATAGAGGGGTAGGTGGGTAGGACGGGATATATAGAGGGGTAGGTGGGTAGGACGGGATATATAGAGGGGTAGGTGGGTAGGTCGGGATATATAGAGGGGTAGGTGGGTAGGACGGGATATATAGAGGGGTAGGTGGGTAGGTCGGGATATATAGGGGGGTAGGTGGGTAGGTCGGGATATATAGGGGGGTAGGTGGGTAGGTCGGGATATATAGAGGGGTAGGTGGGTAGGACGGGATATATAGAGAGGTAGGTGGGTAGGACAGTATATATAGAGGGGTAGGTGGGTAGGACGGGATATATAGAGGGGTAGGCGGGCAGGGCGGGATATATAGAGGGGTAGGTGGGGAGGTCGGGATATATAGAGGGGTAGGTGGGTAGGTCGGGATATATAGAGGGGTAGGTGGGTAGGTCGGGATATATAGAGAGGTAGGTGGGGAGGTCGGGATATATAGAGGGGTAGGTGGGTAGGATGGGATATATAGAGGGGTAGGTGGGTAGGACGGGATATATAGAGAGGTAGGTGGGTAGGACGGGATATATAGAGGGGTAGGCGGGCAGGGCGGGATATATAGAGGGGTAGGCGGGATATATAGAGGGGTAGGTGGGGAGGTCGGGATATATAAAGAGGTAGGTGGGTAGGGCGGGATATATAGAGGGGTAGGTCGGGATATATAAGGGGGTAGGTGGGTAGGTCGGGATATATAGAGGGGTAGGTGGGTAGGACGGGATATATAGAGAGGTAGGTGGGTAGGTCGGGATATATAGAGGGGTAGGTGGGTAGGACGGGATATATAGAGAGGTAGGTGGGGAGGTCGGGATATATAGGGGGGTAGGTGGGTAGGTCGGGATATATAGAGGGGTAGGTGGGTAGGACGGGATATATAGAGAGGTAGGTGGGTAGGTCGGGATATATAGAGGGGTAGGTGGGTAGGTCGGGATATATAGAGAGGTAGGTGGGTAGGACGGGATATATAGAGAGGTAGGTGGGTAGGTCGGGATATATAGAGGGGTAGGTGGGGAGGTCGGGATATATAGAGAGGTAGGTGGGGAGGTCGGGATATATAGAGAGGTAGGTGGGGAGGTCGGGATATATAGAGAGGTAGGTGGGTAGGTCGGGATATATAGAGGGGTAGGTGGGTAGGTCGGGATATATAGAGGGGTAGGTGGGTAGGTCGGGATATATAGTGGGGTAGGTGGGTAGGGCGGGATATATAGAGGAGGTAGGTGGGTAGGGCGGGATATATAGAGAGGTAGGTGGGTAGGACGGGATATATAGAGAGGTAGGTGGGTAGGTCGGGATATATAGAGGGGTAGGTGGGTAGGTCGGGATATATAGTGGGGTAGGTGGGTAGGGCGGGATATATAGAGGGGTAGGTGGGTAGGTCGGGATATATAGAGAGGTAGGTGGGTAGGTCGGGATATATAGAGGGGTAGGTGGGTAGGTCGGGATATATAGAGAGGTAGGTGGGGAGGTCGGGATATATAGAGAGGTAGGTGGGGAGGTCGGGATATATAGAGAGGTAGGTGGGTAGGTCGGGATATATAGAGGGGTAGGTGGGTAGGTCGGGATATATAGAGAGGTAGGTGGGTAGGTCGGGATATATAGAGAGGTAGGTGGGGAGGTCGGGATATATAGAGAGGTAGGTGGGGAGGTCGGGATATATAGAGAGGTAGGTGGGTAGGACGGGATATATAGAGGGGTAGGTGGGGAGGTCGGGATATATAGAGGGGTAGGTGGGGAGGTCGGGATATATAGTGGGGTAGGTGGGTAGGTCGGGATATATAGAGGGGTAGGTGGGTAGGTCGGGATATATAGAGAGGTAGGTGGGTAGGGCGGGATATATAGAGAGGTAGGTGGGTAGGTCGGGATATATAGAGAGGTAGGTGGGTAGGTCGGGATATATAGAGGGGTAGGTGGGGAGGTCGGGATATATAGAGAGGTAGGTGGGTAGGTCGGGATATATAGGGGGGTAGGTGGGTAGGGCGGGATATATAGAGAGGTAGGTGGGTAGGTCGGGATATATAGAGAGGTAGGTGGGTAGGTCGGGATATATAGAGAGGTAGGTGGGTAGGGCGGGATATATAGAGAGGTAGGTGGGTAGGATGGGATATATAGAGGGGTAGGTGGGTAGGACGGGATATATAGAGGGGTAGGCGGGGAGGTCGGGATATATAGAGAGGTAGGAGGGTAGGTCGGGATATATAGGGGGGTAGGTGGGTAGGGCGGGATATATAGAGAGGTAGGTGGGTAGGATGGGATATATAGAGGGGTAGGTGGGTAGGACGGGATATATAGAGGGGTAGGCGGGGAGGTCGGGATATATAGAGAGGTAGGAGGGTAGGTCGGGATATATAGGGGGGTAGGTGGGTAGGGCGGGATATATAGAGAGGTAGGTGGGTAGGGCGGGATATATAGAGAGGTAGGTGGGTAGGGCGGGATATATAGAGGGGTAGGTGGGTAGGGCGGGATATATAGAGAGGTAGGTGGGTAGGATGGGATATATAGAGGGGTAGGTGGGTAGGTCGGGATATATAGAGGGGTAGGTGGGGAGGTCGGGATATATAGAGAGGTAGGTGGGTAGGTCGGGATATATAGAGGGGTAGGTGGGTAGGTCGGGATATATAGGGGGTAGGTGGGTAGGTCGGGATATATAGGGGGGTAGGTCGGGATATATAGGGGGTAGGTAGGCACCTCATTCCTCAGGGGGTATATGGGGGTGTAGGTGAGGTAGGACGGTAAGTACCTTGTTGCTCTGGGTATATATGGGGAGTGGTAGGGGGGTAGGTAGGACGGTAAGTTCCTCAGAGGGTCCATCTTATACAGGGACTGCAGTTGGGGGTGGGTAGGTGTATATGGGTGAGGTAGGACGGTAAGCACCTCGTTCCTCTGGGTATATATGGTGTAGGGAGGTAGGTGGGCGGGGTAGGACGGTAGGTACCTCGTTCCTGAGGGGGTCCATCTTATACACGGACTGCAGTTGGTTTCGGAGTCTCATCGCAATCATCGTGTCTCCGGGCGCCGCCATCTTCCGACTCCCCAGTGACGTCAGGCGGTGGGCGGGTTGAGGTTACTATAGTGATGACGCAAAGAGGTGTGATGGAGGACGGTGTAGTGTCACAGTTTGATGCCTATCACAGGATGGTGCGGAAGTGACGTTGTTGCGTACTGCGCATGCGCGATGCGCTCCAAACGCTCGCGCCGTGCGTTCCAACATAGTTTCGGCAATACAGTTCAGCGAAACCATCACATAATGTTACGGAAGTGATGTTACACACAACACAAACACGGGCCACGTTGTTGCGTACTGCGCATGCGCGATGCGTTCCAAACACTTGCGCCGTGCGTTCCAACATAGTTTCGGCAATACAGTTCAGCGAAACCATCACATAATATTACGGAAGTGAAGTTACACACAACACAAACACTGGGCCGTTCGTTACAACACTAATACTTCCCTTGTTACCTGGTAGGTTTTGCATTGCTGGGACTTGTAGTGCCTATCCTGAGCTACATGCTTCAATGTTCAGTGTCCTCATCCCTATCCCCATGCTTCAATGTTCAGTGTCCATCCTTATCCCCGTGCTTCAATGTTCAGTGTCCTCATCCTTATCCCCGAGCTTCAATGTTCAGTGTCCATCCTTATCCCCGTGCTTCAATGTTCAGTGTCCTCATCCCTATCCGCGAGCTTCAATGTTCAGTGTCCTCATCCTTATCCCTGTGCTTCAATGTTCAGTGTCCTCATCCCTATCCCCATGCTTCAATGTTCAGTGTCCTCATCCCTATCCGCGAGCTTCAATGTTCAGTGTCCTCATCCTTATCCCCACAGGGGGATAAGGATGAGGACACTGAACATTGAAGCTCGCGGATAGGGATGAGGACACTGAACATTGAAGCATGGGGATAGGGATGAGGACACTGAACATTGAAGCACAGGGATAAGGATGAGGACACTGAACATTGAAGCTCGCGGATAGGGATGAGGACACTGAACATTGAAGCACGGGGATAAGGATGGACACTGAACATTGAAGCTCGGGGATAAGGATGAGGACACTGAACATTGAAGCACGGGGATAAGGATGGACACTGAACATTGAAGCATGGGGATAGGGATGAGGACACTGAACATTGAAGCATGTAGCTCAGGATAGGCACTACAAGTCCCAGCAATGCAAAACCTACTAGGTAACAAGGGAAGTATTAGGCCTCATGCACACGAGACGCAGATGAAACCTCTGTTAAAAAAAAGCTGAAACGCGCGTTTAGAAACGCGCGTTTTGCCGCGTTTGCATGCCGCGTTTAGACGCGTTTAGACGCGTTTAGACGCGTTTGCGTTTAAACGCGTTTATAAAGATAACATCATGTAGACCCTCCCCAAGCTCTCAAAGCATTTTTTTTAACTATTTCTGCTATTTTGATCAGAGTGAGCAGCAGCAGCATAGAGAGCAGTTGTACACTTGCATTTGCCGTGTCACTTGCCACGGCACCTGCCACAAGTTGTGGATTGTCCACTTGCCACGTCACTTGCCACAAGTTGGGGATTGTCCACTTGCCACATCACCTGCCACGTCACCTGCCACAAATTGTGGATTGTCCACTTGCCACGTCACTTGCCACATCACCTGCCACGTCACTTGCCACGAGATGTGGATTGTCCACTTTCCACGTCATCTGCCATGCCACCTGCCACAAGCTGTGGATTGTCCACTTGCCACGTCACCAGCCACATCACCTGCCACAAGTTGTGGATTGTCCACTTGCCACGTGACTTGCCACATCACCTGCCACGTCACTTACCACATCACCT
The DNA here is from genome assembly GCF_037356315.1 of Lithobates pipiens. Taxonomy (NCBI): domain Eukaryota; kingdom Metazoa; phylum Chordata; class Amphibia; order Anura; family Ranidae; genus Lithobates; species Lithobates pipiens. Next base: position 640,316,593 of record NW_027507758.1, on the reverse strand, counting down.
GCCACAAGTTGTGGATTGTCTACTTCCCGCGTCACTTGCCACATCACCTGCCACGTCACTTGCCACGTCACCTGCCACAAGTTGTGGATTGTTCACCTGCCACGTCACCTGCCACAAGTTGTGGATTGTCCACTTGCCACGTCACTTGCCACAAGCTGTGGATTGTCCACTTGCCACATCACTTGCCACGTCACCTGCCACGTCACTTGCCACGTCACCTGCCACAAGTTGTGGATTGTCCACTTGCCACGTCACTTGCCACAAGCTGTGGATTGTCCACTTGCCACATCACTTGCCACGTCACCTGCCACGTCACTTGCCACGTCACCTGCCACAAGTTTTGGATTGTCCACTTGCCATGTCACTTGCCACGTCAGCTGCCACATCACCTGCCACATCACCTGCCACGTCACCTGCCACAAGTTGTGGATTGTCCACTTGCCACGTCACTTGCCACATCACCTGCCACGTCACTTGCCACGAGATGTGGATTGTCCACTTGCCATGTCACTTGCCACATCACCTGCCACGTCACTTGCCACGTCACCTGCCACGTCACTTGCCACAAGATGTGGATTGTCCACTTGTCACATCACCTGCCACATCACTTGCCACATCACCTGCCACGTCACCTGCCACAAGTTGTGGATTGTCCACTTGCCACGTCACTTGCCACATCACCTGCCATGTCACTTGCCACAAGATGTGGATTGTCCACTTTCCACGTCACCTGCCATGCCATCTGCCACAAGTTGTGGATTGTCCACTTACCACGTCACCAGCCACATCACCTGCCACAAGTTGTGGATTGTCCACTTGCCACACCACTTTCCACGTCACCTGCCACAAGATGTGGATTGTCCACTTGCCACGTCACCAGCCACATCACCTGCCACAAGTTGTGGATTGTCCACTTGCCACGTCCCTTGCCACGTCCCCTGCCACGTCACCTGCCACAAGTGGATTGTCCACTTGCCACATCACTTGCCACATCACCTGCCACAAGTTGTGGATTGTCCACTCGCCACGTCACTTGCCACATCACCTGCCAGAAGTGGATTGTCCACTTGCCACATCACTTGCCACGTCCCCTGCCACAAGTGGATTGTCCACTTGCCACGTCACTTGCCACGTCACCTGCCACAAGTTATGGATTGTCCACTTGCCACGTCACATGCCAGTCACCTGCCACAAGTTGTTGATTTTCCACTTGCCACGTCACCTGCCAAGTCACTTGCCGCGTCACCTGCCAGGTCACTTGCCACAAGTTGTGGATTGTCCACTTTCCACGTCACTTGCCACTTCACCTGCCACGTCACTTGCCACAAGTTGTGGATTGTCCACTTGCCACATCACTTGCCACCTGCCATGTCACTTGCCACAAGTTGTGGATTGTCCACTTGCCACGTCACTTGCCACAAGTTGTGGATTGTCCACTTGCAATTGCAATTGTTTAAAATATTTTTCTAATGGTTTTTCATCATTTGCAATCATTTTTGAGATTTTTAATGTAAAAAAAAAGGTCACCTTTAAAAACGCATATAAACGCAAACGCGGCTAAACGCGGGTGCCGCGTTTAGCCGCGTTTAGCCGCGTTTTGCGTCTGAAACGCAGAAATTTTTGTTTCTGAACGCATTTTTTTGCTTCTGGAAAAACGAGATTAAACGCAACTGCATATAAACGGAAAAAAACGAGACTGTGTGCATGGACACATAGGATAACATTGAATGAGTTCAGGTGCAGTTGAAAAAACTGTCCAACTGCATCTGAACGCGCGTTTAACTGCGTCTCGTGTGCATGAGGCCTTAGTGTTGTAACGAACGGCCCAGTGTTTGTGTTGTGTGTAACTTCACTTCCGTAACATTATGTGATGGTTTCGCTGAACTGTATTGCCGAAACTATGTTGGAACGCACGGCGCAAGTGTTTGGAACGCATCGCGCATGCGCAGTACGCAACAACGTGGCCCGTGTTTGTGTTGTGTGTAACATCACTTCCGTAACATTATGTGATGGTTTCGCTGAACTGTATTGCCGAAACTATGTTGGAACGCACGGCGCGAGCGTTTGGAGCGCATCGCGCATGCGCAGTACGCAACAACGTCACTTCCGCACCATCCTGTGATAGGCATCAAACTGTGACACTACAACGGAAAGCTCAGACTCCGCCTAATCTGGCGTCTCACTCTTCCTGAACCCAGGGCGACCATGTTGGATGAGGGCAGTTGATAAGCTGCCATGTTGGATGAGGGAAGATGAGGTGATGAGCGGCCATGTTGGATGAGGGAAGTTGAGGTGATGAGTGGCCATGTTGGATGAGGGAAGATGAGGTGATGAGCGGCCATGTTGGATGAGGGAAGATGAGGTGATGAGCGGCCATGTTGGATGAGGGAAGATGAGGTGATGAGCGGCCATGTTGGATGAGGGAAGATGAGATGATGAGCGGCCATGTTGGATGAGGGAAGATGAGGTGATGAGCGGCCATGTTGGATGAGGGAAGTTGAGGTGATGAGTGGCCATGTTGGATGAGGGAAGATGAGGTGATGAGCGGCCATGTTGGATGAGGGAAGATGAGGTGATGAGCGGCCATGTTGGATGAGGGAAGATGAGGTGATGAGCGGCCATGTTGGATGAGGGAAGATGAGGTGATGAGCGGCCATGTTGGATGAGGGAAGATGAGGTGATGAGCGGCCATGTTGGATGAGGGAAGTTGAGGTGATGAGTGGCCATGTTGGATGAGGGAAGATGAGGTGATGAGCGGCCATGTTGGATGAGGGAAGTTGAGGTGATGAGTGGCCATGTTGGATGAGGGAAGATGAGGTGATGAGCGGCCATGTTGGATGAGGGAAGATGAGGTGATGAGCGGCCATGTTGGATGAGGGAAGATGAGGTGATGAGCGGCCATGTTGGATGAGGGAAGATGAGGTGATGAGCGGCCATGTTGGATGAGGGAAGATGAGGTGATGAGCGGCCATGTTGGATGAGGGAAGTTGAGGTGATGAGTGGCCATGTTGGATGAGGGAAGATGAGGTGATGAGCGGCCATGTTGGATGAGGGAAGTTGAGGTGATGAGCGGCCATGTTGGATGAGGGAAGTTGAGGTGATGAGTGGCCATGGTATTGTCATATTTTGCTGCCTATCACAGAATGCTACGGAAGTGACGTTGCCGCCAGAAATTGCGTACAGGGGTGAGGAGTATAATACATCGTATACAATATAGTGTATAGAGTGTGGGGGTCAGGAGTAAAATATACAATATAGTGTATACAGTGCGGGGGTCAGGAGTATAATGTACAATATAATGTGTAAGATGCGGGGGTAAGGAGTATAAATTTACAATATAGTGTATACGATGCGGGGGTCAGGAGTATAATATACAATATAATGTATACAGTGTGGGGGTCAGTAGTATAATATACAATATAATGTATACAGTGCGGGGGTCAGGAGTATAATATACAATATAGTGTATACAGCGTGGGGGTCAGAAGTATAATATACAATATAATGTATACAGTGTGGGGGTCAGGAGTATAATATGTAATATAGTGTATACAGCGTGGGGGTCAGAAGTATAATATACAATATAATGTATACAGTGTGGGGGTCAGGAGTATAATATGTAATATAGTGTATACAGCGTGGGGGTCAGGAGTATAATATACAATATAGTGTATATGATGCGGGAGTCAGGAGTATAATGTACAATATAGTGTATAAAGTGCAGGAGTCAGGAGTATAATATACAATATAGTGTATACAGTGTGGGGGTCAGTAGTATAATATATAATATAGTGTATACAGCGTTGGCGTCAGAATTATAAAATACAATATAAAGTATACAGTGCTGGGGTCAGTAGTATAATATGTAATATAGTGTATACAGCGTGGGGGTCAGAAGTATAATATACAATATAATGTATACAATGCGGGGGTCAGGAGTATAATATACAATATAGTGTATAGAGTGTGGGGGTCAGGAGTATAATATACAATATAATGTATATAGTGCGGGGGTCAGGAGCACAATATGCAATATAGTGTATACAGTGTGGGGGTCAGGAGTATAATATACACTATAGTGTATACACTGTGAAGGTCAGGAGTATAATATACAATATAGTGTATATGATGCGGGAGTCAGGAGTATAATGTACAATATATTGTATACAGTGCGGGGATCAGGAGTATAATACACAATATATTGTATACAGTGCTGGGGTCAGTAGTATAATATGTAATATAGTGTATACAGCGTGGGGGTCAGGAGTATAATATACAATATAATGTATACAGTGCGGGGGTCAGTAGTATAATATGTAATATAGTGTATACAGCGTGGGGGTCAGGAGTATAATATACAATATAATGTATACAGTGCGGGGGTCAGGAGTATAATATACAATATAGTGTATACAGCGTGGGGGTCAGAATTATAATATACAATATAATGTATACAGTGCTGGGGTCAGTAGTATAATATGTAATATAGTGTATACAGCGTGGGGGTCAGGAGTATAATATACAATATAGTGTATACAGCGTTAGGGTCAGAATTATAATATACAATATAATGTATACAGTGTGGGGGTCAGGAGTATAATATACAATATAGTGTATAGAGTGCGGGGGTCAGGAGTATAATATACAATATAGTGTATATGATGCGGGAGTCAGGAGTATAATGTACAATATAGTGTATAAAGTGCAGGAGTCAGGAGTATAATATACATTATAGTGTATACAGTGCGGGGGTCAGGAGTATAATACACAATATATTGTATACAGTACAGGGGTCAGGAGTATAATATACAATATAGTGTATACAATGAAGGGGTCAGGAGTATAATATACAATATAGCGTATACAGTACAGGGGTCAGGAGTATAATATACAATATAGTGTATACAATTAAGGGGTCAGGAGTATAATATACAATATAGTGTATACAGTGCGGGGGTCAGGAGTATAATATACAATCTAATGTATACAGTGTGGGGGTCAGGAGTATAATATAAAATATAGTGTATACAGCGTGGGGGTCAGAAGTATAATATACAATATAGTGTATACAGTGCGGGGGTCAGGAGTATAATATACAATATAGTGTATACAGTACAGGGGTCCGGAGTATAATATACAATATAGTGTATGGAGTGTGGGGGTCAGGAGTATAATATACAATATAGTGTATACAGTGCAGGGATCAGGAGTGTAATATACAATATAGTGTATACAGTGCGAGGGTCAGGAGTATAATATACAATATAGTGTATACAGTGCGGGGGTCAGGAGTATATTATACAATATAGTGTATACAATTAAGGGGTCAGGAGTATAATATACAATATAGTTAATACAGTGCAAGGGTCAGGAGTATAATATAAAATATAGCGTATACAGTGCAAGGGTCAGGAGTATAATATACAATATAGTGTATATGATGCAGGAGTCTGGAATATAATGTACAATATAGTGTATACAGTGCTGGGGTCAGGAGTATAATGTACAATCTAATGTATACAGTGTGGGGGTCAGGAGTATAATATACAATATAGTGTATACAGTACGGGGGTCAGGAGTATAATATACAATATAGTGTATACAGCGTGGGGGTCAAGAGTATAATATACAATATAGTGTATACAGTGCTGGGGTCAGGAGTATAATATGTAATATAGTGTGTACAGCGTGGGGGTCAGAAGTATAATATACAAAATAATGTATATAGTGTGGGGGTCAGGAGTGTAATATACAATATAGTGTATACAGTGCGGGGATCAGAAGTATATTATACAGTATAGTGTATACAGTGCGGGGGTCAGGAGTATAATATACAATATAGTGTATACACTGTGAAGGTCAGGAGTATAATATACAATATAGTGTATATGATGCGGGAGTCAGGAGTATAATGTACAATATAGTGTATAAAGTGCAGGAATCAGGAGTTTAATATACAATATAGTGTATACAGTGCCGGGGTCAGGAGTATAATATATAATATAGTGTATACAGCATGGGGGTCAGAAGTATAATATACAATATAATGTATATAGTGCGGAGGTCAGGAGTATAATATACAATATAGTGTATACAGTGCGGGGGTCAGAAGTATAATATACAATATATTGTATACAATGCGGGGGGTCAGGAGTATAATATACAATATAGTGTATACAGTGCGGGGGATCAGGAGTATAATATACAATATAGCGTATACAGTGCAGGGGTCAGGGGTATAATATATAATGTAGCGTATATCGTGTTTGGGTCAGGATTATAATATACAATATAGCGTATACAGTGTGGGGGTCAGGAGTATAATGTATAATATATTGTATACATGGCGGAGGTCAGGAGTATAATGTATAATATATTGTATACGATGCGGGGATCAGGAGTATAATATACAATATAGTGAATACAGTGCGGTGGTCAGGAGTATAATATACAATATAGCGTATACAGTGCGAGGGTCAGGAATATAATATACAATATAATGTATACAGTGCAGGGGTCAGGAGTACAATGTATAATATAGCGTATAGAGTGTGGGGGTCAGGAGTATAATATACAATACAGTGTATACAGTGCGGGGGTCATGAGTATAATATACAATATAGTGTATACCGTACAGGGGTCAGGAGCATAATATACAATATAGTGTATACAGTGCGGGGATCAGAAGTATATTATACAGTATAGTGTATACAGTGCGGGGGTCAGGAGTATAATATACAATATAGTGTATACACTGTGAAGGTCAGGAGTATAATATGCAATATAGCGTATACAGTGCGGGGGTCAGGAGTATAATATACAATACAGTGTATACAATGAAGGGGTCAGGAGTATAATATACAATATAGTGTATATGATGCGGGAGTCAGGAGTATAATGTACAATATAGTGTATGAAGTGCAGGAGTCAGGAGTATAATATACAATATAGTGTATACAGTGCGGGGGTCAGGAGTATAATACACAATATGTAATGTATACAGTACAGGGGTCAGGAGTATAATATACAATATAGCGTATACAGTACAGGGGTCAGGAGTATAATATACAATATAGCGTATACAGTGCGGGGGTCAGGAGTATAATATACAATACAGTGTATACAATGAAGGGGTCAGGAGTATAATATACAATATAGTGTATATGATGCGGGAGTCAGGAGTATAATGTACAATATAGTGTATGAAGTGCAGGAGTCAGGAGTATAATATACAATATAGTGTATACAGTGCGGGGGTCAGGAGTATAATACACAATATGTAATGTATACAGTACAGGGGTCAGGAGTATAATATACAATATAGCGTATACAGTACAGGGGTCAGGAGTATAATATACAATATAGTGTATACAGTGTGGGGGTCAGGAGTATAATAAACAATACAGTGTATACAATGAAGGGGTCAGGAGTATAATATACAATATAGTGTATATGATGCGGGAGTCAGGAGTATAATGTACAATATAGTGTATAAAGTGCAGGAGTCAGGAGTATAATATACAATATAGTGTATACAGTGCGGGGGTCAGGAGTATAATACACAATATAGTGTATACAGAACAGGGGTCAGGAGTATAATATACAATATAGTGTATTCAGTGTGGGGGTCAGGAGTATAATATACAATATAGTGTATTCAGTGTGGGGGTCAGGAGTATAATATACAATCTAATGTATACAGTGCGGGGATCAGGAGTATAATATACAATATAGTGTATACAGTGCTGGGGTCAGGAGTATAATATATAATATAGTGTATACAGCGTGGGGGTCAGAAGTATAATATACAATATAATGTATATAGTGCGGGGGTCAGGAGTATAATATACAATATAGTGTATACAGCGTGGGGGTCAGGAGTATAATATAAAATATAGGGTATACAGTGCAGGGGTCAGGGGTATAATATATAATATAGCGTATATCGTGTTTGGGTAAGGATTATAATATACAATATAGTGTATACAGTGCGGGGGTCAGGAGTATAATATACAATATAGCGTATGCAGTGCGGGGGTCAGGAATTTAATATACAATATATTGTATACGATGCGGGGATCAGGAGTATAATGTATAATATAGCGTATAGAGTGTGAGGGTCAGGAGTATAATATACAATACAGTGTATACAGTGCGGGTGTCATGAGTATAATATACAATACAGTGTATACAGTGCGGGGGTCATGAGTATAATATACAATATAGTGTATACAGTACAGGGGTCAGGAGCATAATATACAATATAGTGTATACAGTACAGGGGTCAGGAGCATAATATACAATATAGTGTATGCAGTGTGGGGGTCAGGAGTATAATATACAATACAGTGTATACAGCACGGGGTTCAGGAGTATAATGTACAATATAGTGTTTGCAGTGCGGGGGTCTGGAGTATAATATACAATATAGTGTATGCAGTGCGGGGGTCAGGAGTATAATATACAATATAGTGTATACAGTGCCGGGGTCAGGAGTATAATATACAATATAGCGTATGCAGTGCGGGGGTCAGGAGTATAATATACAATATAGTGTATACAGTGCCGGGGTCAGGAGTATAATATACAATATAGCGTATGCAGTGCGGGGGTCAGGAGTATAATATATAATATAGTGTATACAGCATGGGGGTCAGAAGTATAATATACAATATAATGTATACAGTGCGGAGGTCAGGAGTATAATATACAATATAGTGTATAAAGTGCAGGAGTCAGGAGTATAATATACAATATAGTGTATACAGTGCGGGGGTCAGGAGTATAATACACAATCTATAATGTATACAGTACAGGGGTCAGGAGTATAATATACAATATAGCGTATACAGTACAGGGGTCAGGAGTATAATATACAATATAGTGTATACGATGCGGGGGTCAGGAGTATAATATACAATATAGTGTATACAGTGTGGGGGTCAGGAGTATAATATACAATACAGTGTATACAATGAAGGGGTCAGGAGTATAATATACAATATAGTGTATATGATGCGTGAGTCAGGAGTATAATGTACTATATAGTGTATACAGTGCGGGGGTCAGGAGTATAATACACAATATAGTGTATACAGTACAGGGGTCAGGAGTATAATATACAATATAGCGTATACAGTACAGGGGTCAGGAGTATAATATACAATATAGTGTATGCGATGCAGGGGTCAGGAGTATAATATACAATATAGTGTATTCAGTGTGGGGGTCAGGAGTATAATATACAATCTAATGTATACAGTGCGGGGGCCAGGAGTATAATATATAATATAGTGTATACAGCGTGGGGGTCAGAAGTATAATATACAATATAATGTATATAGTGCGGGGGTCAGGAGTATAATATACAATATAGTGTATACAGCGTGGGGGTCAGGAGTATAATATAAAATATAGCGTATACAGTGCAGGGGTCAGGGGTATAATATATAATATAGCGTATATCGTGTTTGGGTAAGGATTATAATATACAATTTAGCGTATACAGTGCGAGGGTCAGGAATATTATATACAATATAATGTATACAGTGCAGGGGTCAGGAGTACAATGTATAATATAGCGTATAGAGTGTGGGGGTCAGGAGTATAATATACAATACAGTGTATACAGTGCGGGGGTCAGGAGTGTAATATACATTATAGTGTATACACTGTGAAGGTCAGGAGTATAATATGCAATATAGTGTATACAGTGCGGGGGTCAGGAGTATAATATACAATATAGCGTATACAGTGCGAGGGTCAGGAATATAATATACAATATAATGTATACAGTGCAGGGGTCAGGAGTACAATGTATAATATAGCGTATAGAGTGTGGGGGTCAGGAGTATAATATACAATATAGTGTATACAGTGTGGGGGTCAGGAGTATAATAGACAATATAGTGTATACAGCATGGGGGTCAGGAGTATAATATACAATATAGTGTATACAGTGTGGGGGTCAGGAGTATTATATACAATATAATGTATACAGTGCAGGGGTCAGGAGTATAATATATAATATAGTGTATACAGCATGGGGGTCAGGAGTATAATATACAATATAGTGTATACAGTGCGGGGGTCAGAAGTATAATATACAATATATTGTATACAATGCGGGGGTCAGGAGTATAATATACAATATAGCATATACAGTGCAGGGGTCAGGGGTATAATATATAATGTAGCGTATATCGTGTTTGGGTCAGGATTATAATATACAATATAGTGAATACAGTGCAGGGGTCAGGAGTACAATGTATAATATAGCGTATAGAGTGTGGGGGTCATGAGTATAATATACAATATAATGTATAGAACACCACCAGAGGAGACAACAAAGACTACAGAACTCCACTAGAGGAGACAACAAAGACTACAGAACACCACCAGAGGAGACAACAAAGACTACAGAACTCCACTAGAGGAGACAACAAAGACTACAGAACACCACCAGAGGAGACAACAAAGACTACAGAACACCACCTGAGGAGACAACAAAGACTACAGAACTCCACCAGAGGAGACAACAAAGACCACAGAACACCACCAGAGGAGACAACAAAGACTACAGAACACCACCAGAGGAGACAACAAAGACTACAGAACACCACCAGAGGAGACAACAAAGACTACAGAACACCACCAGAGGAGACAACAAAGACCACAGAACACCACCAGAGGAGACAACAAAGACTACAGAACACCACCAGAGGAGACAACAAAGACTACAGAACACCACCAGAGGAGACAACAAAGACTACAGAACACCACCAGAGGAGACAACAAAGACCACAGAACTCCACCAGAGGAGACAACAAAGACTACAGAACACCACCAGAGGAGACAACAAAGACTACAGAACACCACCAGAGGAGACAACAAAGACTACAGAACACCACCAGAGGAGACAACAAAGACTACAGAACACCACCAGAGGAGACAACAAAGACCACAGAACACCACCAGAGGAGACAACAAAGACTACAGAACACCACCAGAGGAGACAACAAAGACCACAGAACTCCACCAGAGGAGACAACAAAGACTACAGAACACCACCAGAGGAGACAACAAAGACTACAGAACACCACCAGAGGAGACAACAAAGACTACAGAACACCACCAGAGGAGACAACAAAGACTACAGAACACCACCAGAGGAGACAACAAAGACCACAGAACACCACCAGAGGAGACAACAAAGACCACAGAACACCACCAGAGGAGACAACAAAGACTACAGAACACCACCAGAGGAGACAACAAAGACCACAGAACACCACCAGAGGAGACAACAAAGACTACAGAACTCCACCAGAGGAGACAACAAAGACTACAGAACACCACCAGAGGAGACAACAAAGACTACAGAACACCACCAGAGGAGACAACAAAGACCACAGAACACCACCAGAGGAGACAACAAAGACTACAGAACTCCACCAGAGGAGACAACAAAGACTACAGAACACCACCAGAGGAGACAACAAAGACCACAGAACACCACCAGAGGAGACAACAAAGACCACAGAACACCACCAGAGGAGACAACAAAGACTACAGAACACCACCAGAGGAGACAACAAAGACCACAGAACACCACCAGAGGAGACAACAAAGACCACAGAACACCACCAGAGGAGACAACAAAGACTACAGAACTCCACCAGAGGAGACAACAAAGACTACAGAACACCACCAGAGGAGACACCAAAGACCACAGAACACCACCAGAGGAGACAACAAAGACCACAGAACACCACCAGAGGAGACAACAAAGACTACAGAACACCACCAGAGGAGACAACAAAGACTACAGAACACCACCAGAGGAGACAACAAAGACTACAGAACACCACCAGAGGAGACAACAAAGACTACAGAACTCCACCAGAGGAGACAACAAAGACTACAGAACACCACCAGAGGAGACAACAAAGACCACAGAACACCACCAGAGGAGACAACAAAGACTACAGAACTCCACCAGAGGAGACAACAAAGACTACAGAACACCACCAGAGGAGACAACAAAGACTACAGAACACCACCAGAGGAGACAACAAAGACCACAGAACTCCACCAGAGGAGACAACAAAGACCACAGAACACCACCAGAGGAGACAACAAAGACTACAGAACACCACCAGAGGAGACAACAAAGACTACAGAACACCACCAGAGGAGACAACAAAGACTACAGAACACCACCAGAGGAGACAACAAAGACCACAGAACACCACCAGAGGAGACAACAAAGACTACAGAACACCACCAGAGGAGACAACAAAGACTACAGAACACCACCAGAGGAGACAACAAAGACTACAGAACACCACCAGAGGAGACAACAAAGACTACAGAACACCACCAGAGGAGACAACAAAGACTACAGAACACCACCAGAGGAGACAACAAAGACTACAGAACACCACCAGAGGAGACAACAAAGACTACAGAACACCACCAGAGGAGACAACAAAGACTACAGAACACCACCAGAGGAGACAACAAAGACTACAGAACTCCACCAGAGGAGACAACAAAGACTACAGAACACCACCAGAGGAGACAACAAAGACTACAGAACACCACCAGAGGAGACAACAAAGACTACAGAACACCACCAGAGGAGACAACAAAGACCACAGAACTCCACCAGAGGAGACAACAAAGACCACAGAACACCACCAGAGGAGACAACAAAGACTACAGAACACCACCAGAGGAGACAACAAAGACTACAGAACACCACCAGAGGAGACAACAAAGACTACAGAACTCCACCAGAGGAGACAACAAAGACTACAGAACACCACCAGAGGAGACAACAAAGACCACAGAACACCACCAGAGGAGACAACAAAGACTACAGAACACCACCAGAGGAGACAACAAAGACTACAGAACACCACCAGAGGAGACAACAAAGACTACAGAACACCACCAGAGGAGACAACAAAGGCCACAGAACACCACCAGAGGAGACAACAAAGACTACAGAACTCCACCAGAGGAGACAACAAAGACTACAGAACACCACCAGAGGAGACAACAAAGACTACAGAACTCCACCAGAGGAGACAACAAAGACTACAGAACACCACCAGAGGAGACAACAAAGACTACAGAACACCACCAGAGGAGACAACAAAGACTACAGAACACCACCAGAGGAGACAACAAAGACCACAGAACACCACCAGAGGAGACAACAAAGACTACAGAACACCACCAGAGGAGACAACAAAGACCACAGAACACCACCAGAGGAGACAACAAAGACTACAGAACACCACCAGAGGAGACAACAAAGACTACAGAACACCACCAGAGGAGACAACAAAGACTACAGAACTCCACCAGAGGAGACAACAAAGACTACAGAACACCACCAGAGGAGACAACAAAGACTACAGAACACCACCAGAGGAGACAACAAAGACTACAGAACACCACCAGAGGAGACAACAAAGACTACAGAACACCACCAGAGGAGACAACAAAGACTACAGAACTCCACCAGAGGAGACAACAAAGACTACAGAACTCCACCAGAGGAGACAACAAAGACCACAGAACTCCACCAGAGGAGACAACAAAGACCACAGAACTCCACCAGAGGAGACAACAAAGACTACAGAACACCACCAGAGGAGACAACAAAGACTACAGAACACCACCAGAGGAGACAACAAAGACCACAGAACACCACCAGAGGAGACAACAAAGACTACAGAACACCACCAGAGGAGACAACAAAGACTACAGAACACCACCAGAGGAGACAACAAAGACTACAGAACACCACCAGAGGAGACAACAAAGGCCACAGAACACCACCAGAGGAGACAACAAAGACTACAGAACTCCACCAGAGGAGACAACAAAGACTACAGAACACCACCAGAGGAGACAACAAAGACTACAGAACTCCACCAGAGGAGACAACAAGGACTACAGAACACCACCAGAGGAGACAACAAAGACTACAGAACACCACCAGAGGAGACAACAAAGACTACAGAACACCACCAGAGGAGACAACAAAGACCACAGAACACCACCAGAGGAGACAACAAAGACTACAGAACACCACCAGAGGAGACAACAAAGACCACAGAACACCACCAGAGGAGACAACAAAGACTACAGAACACCACCAGAGGAGACAACAAAGACTACAGAACACCACCAGAGGAGACAACAAAGACTACAGAACACCACCAGAGGAGACAACAAAGACTACAGAACACCACCAGAGGAGACAACAAAGACCACAGAACACCACCAGAGGAGACAACAAAGACTACAGAACACCACCAGAGGAGACAACAAAGACTACAGAACTCCACCAGAGGAGATAACAAAGACTACAGAACACCACCAGAGGAGACAACAAAGACCACAGAACTCCACCAGAGGAGACAACAAAGACCACAGAACTCCACCAGAGGAGACAACAAAGACTACAGAACACCACCAGAGGAGACAACAAAGACTACAGAACACCACCAGAGGAGACAACAAAGACTACAGAACACCACCAGAGGAGACAACAAAGACCACAGAACTCCACCAGAGGAGACAACAAAGACCACAGAACTCCACCAGAGGAGACAACAAAGACTACAGAACACCACCAGAGGAGACAACAAAGACTACAGAACACCACCAGAGGAGACAACAAAGACTACAGAACACCACCAGAGGAGACAACAAAGACCACAGAACTCCACCAGAGGAGACAACAAAGACCACAGAACTCCACCAGAGGAGACAACAAAGACTACAGAACACCACCAGAGGAGACAACAAAGACTACAGAACACCACCAGAGGAGACAACAAAGACCACAGAACACCACCAGAGGAGACAACAAAGACTACAGAACACCACCAGAGGAGACAACAAAGACTACAGAACACCACCAGAGGAGACAACAAAGACTACAGAACACCACCAGAGGAGACAACAAAGGCCACAGAACACCACCAGAGGAGACAACAAAGACTACAGAACTCCACCAGAGGAGACAACAAAGACTACAGAACACCACCAGAGGAGACAACAAAGACTACAGAACTCCACCAGAGGAGACAACAAGGACTACAGAACACCACCAGAGGAGACAACAAAGACTACAGAACACCACCAGAGGAGACAACAAAGACTACAGAACACCACCAGAGGAGACAACAAAGACCACAGAACACCACCAGAGGAGACAACAAAGACTACAGAACACCACCAGAGGAGACAACAAAGACCACAGAACACCACCAGAGGAGACAACAAAGACTACAGAACACCACCAGAGGAGACAACAAAGACTACAGAACACCACCAGAGGAGACAACAAAGACTACAGAACACCACCAGAGGAGACAACAAAGACTACAGAACACCACCAGAGGAGACAACAAAGACCACAGAACACCACCAGAGGAGACAACAAAGACTACAGAACACCACCAGAGGAGACAACAAAGACTACAGAACTCCACCAGAGGAGATAACAAAGACTACAGAACACCACCAGAGGAGACAACAAAGACTACAGAACACCACCAGAGGAGACAACAAAGACTACAGAACACCACCAGAGGAGACAACAAAGACTACAGAACTCCACCAGAGGAGACAACAAAGACTACAGAACACCACCAGAGGAGACAACAAAGACTACAGAACACCACCAGAGGAGACAACAAAGACTACAGAACTCCACCAGAGGAGACAACAAAGACTACAGAACACCACCAGAGGAGACAACAAAGACTACAGAACTCCACCAGAGGAGACAACAAAGACTACAGAACACCACCAGAGGAGATAACAAAGACTACAGAACACCACCAGAGGAGACAACAAAGACTACAGAACACCACCAGAGGAGACAACAAAGACTACAGAACACCACCAGAGGAGACAACAAAGACTACAGAACTCCACCAGAGGAGACAACAAAGACTACAGAACACCACCAGAGGAGACAACAAAGACTACAGAACACCACCAGAGGAGATAACAAAGACTACAGAACTCCACCAGAGGAGACAACAAAGACCACAGAACACCACCAGAGGAGACAACAAAGACTACAGAACTCCACCAGAGGAGACAACAAAGACCACAGAACACCACCAGAGGAGACAACAAAGACTACAGAACACCACCAGAGGAGACAACAAAGACTACAGAACACCACCAGAGGAGACAACAAAGACTACAGAACACCACCAGAGGAGACAACAAAGACTACAGAACTCCACCAGAGGAGACAACAAAGACTACAGAACACCACCAGAGGAGACAACAAAGACTACAGAACTCCACCAGAGGAGACAACAAAGACTACAGAACACCACCAGAGGAGACAACAAAGACTACAGAACACCACCAGAGGAGACAACAAAGACTACAGAACTCCACCAGAGGAGACAACAAAGACTACAGAACACCACCAGAGGAGACAACAAAGACTACAGAACACCACCAGAGGAGACAACAAAGACTACAGAACACCACCAGAGGAGACAACAAAGACTACAGAACTCCACCAGAGGAGACAACAAAGACTACAGAACTCCACCAGAGGAGACAACAAAGACTACAGAACACCACCAGAGGAGACAACAAAGACTACAGAACACCACCAGAGGAGACAACAAAGACTACAGAACACCACCAGAGGAGACAACAAAGACTACAGAACTCCACCAGAGGAGACAACAAAGACTACAGAACTCCACCAGAGGAGACAACAAAGACCACAGAACACCACCAGAGGAGACAACAAAGACTACAGAACACCACCAGAGGAGACAACAAAGACTACAGAACACCACCAGAGGAGACAACAAAGACTACAGAACACCACCAGAGGAGATAACAAAGACTACAGAACACCACCAGAGGAGACAACAAAGACTACAGAACACCACCAGAGGAGACAACAAAGACTACAGAACACCACCAGAGGAGACAACAAAGACTACAGAACTCCACCAGAGGAGACAACAAAGACTACAGAACTCCACCAGAGGAGACAACAAAGACTACAGAACACCACCAGAGGAGACAACAAAGACTACAGAACACCACCAGAGGAGACAACAAAGACTACAGAACACCACCAGAGGAGATAACAAAGACTACAGAACACCACCAGAGGAGACAACAAAGACCACAGAACTCCACCAGAGGAGACAACAAAGACTACAGAACTCCACCAGAGGAGACAACAAAGACTACAGAACACCACCAGAGGAGATAACAAAGACTACAGAACACCACCAGAGGAGACAACAAAGACCACAGAACACCACCAGAGGAGACAACAAAGACTACAGAACTCCACCAGAGGAGACAACAAAGACTACAGAACACCACCAGAGGAGATAACAAAGACTACAGAACACCACCAGAGGAGACAACAAAGACCACAGAACTCCACCAGAGGAGACAACAAAGACTACAGAACACCACCAGAGGAGACAACAAAGACCACAGAACACCACCAGAGGAGACAACAAAGACCACAGAACTCCACCAGAGGAGACAACAAAGACTACAGAACACCACCAGAGGAGACAACAAAGACTACAGAACACCACCAGAGGAGATAACAAAGACTACAGAACACCACCAGAGGAGACAACAAAGACCACAGAACACCACCAGAGGAGACAACAAAGACTACAGAACACCACCAGAGGAGACAACAAAGACTACAGAACTCCACCAGAGGAGACAACAAAGACTACAGAACACCACCAGAGGAGACAACAAAGACTACAGAACACCACCAGAGGAGACAACAAAGACCACAGAACTCCACCAGAGGAGACAACAAAGACTACAGAACTCCACCAGAGGAGACAACAAAGACTACAGAACTCCACCAGAGGAGACAACAAAGACTACAGAACACCACCAGAGGAGACAACAAAGACTACAGAACACCACCAGAGGAGACAACAAAGACTACAGAACACCACCAGAGGAGACAACAAAGACTACAGAACACCACCAGAGGAGACAACAAAGACTACAGAACACCACCAGAGGAGACAACAAAGACTACAGAACACCACCAGAGGAGACAACAAAGACTACAGAACACCACCAGAGGAGACAACAAAGACTACAGAACACCACCAGAGGAGACAACAAAGACCACAGAACACCACCAGAGGAGACAACAAAGACTACAGAACACCACCAGAGGAGACAACAAAGACTACAGAACACCACCAGAGGAGACAACAAAGACTACAGAACTCCACCAGAGGAGACAACAAAGACTACAGAACTCCACCAGAGGAGACAACAAAGACTACAGAACACCACCAGAGGAGACAACAAAGACTACAGAACACCACCAGAGGAGACAACAAAGACTACAGAACACCACCAGAGGAGACAACAAAGACTACAGAACTCCACCAGAGGAGACAACAAAGACTACAGAACACCACCAGAGGAGACAACAAAGACCACAGAACTCCACCAGAGGAGACAACAAAGACTACAGAACACCACCAGAGGAGACAACAAAGACTACAGAACACCACCAGAGGAGACAACAAAGACTACAGAACTCCACCAGAGGAGACAACAAAGACTACAGAACACCACCAGAGGAGACAACAAAGACTACAGAACTCCACCAGAGGAGACAACAAAGACTACAGAACACCACCAGAGGAGACAACAAAGACTACAGAACACCACCAGAGGAGACAACAAAGACTACAGAACACCACCAGAGGAGACAACAAAGACTACAGAACACCACCAGAGGAGACAACAAAGACTACAGAACACCACCAGAGGAGATAACAAAGACTACAGAACACCACCAGAGGAGACAACAAAGACTACAGAACACCACCAGAGGAGACAACAAAGACCACAGAACTCCACCAGAGGAGACAACAAAGACTACAGAACTCCACCAGAGGAGACAACAAAGACTACAGAACACCACCAGAGGAGACAACAAAGACTACAGAACTCCACCAGAGGAGACAACAAAGACTACAGAACTCCACCAGAGGAGACAACAAAGACTACAGAACACCACCAGAGGAGACAACAAAGACCACAGAACACCACCAGAGGAGACAACAAAGACTACAGAACACCACCAGAGGAGACAACAAAGACTACAGAACTCCACCAGAGGAGACAACAAAGACTACAGAACACCACCAGAGGAGACAACAAAGACTACAGAACTCCACCAGAGGAGACAACAAAGACTACAGAACACCACCAGAGGAGACAACAAAGACTACAGAACTCCACCAGAGGAGACAACAAAGACTACAGAACACCACCAGAGGAGACAACAAAGACTACAGAACACCACCAGAGGAGACAACAAAGACTACAGAACACCACCAGAGGAGACAACAAAGACTACAGAACACCACCAGAGGAGACAACAAAGACCACAGAACTCCACCAGAGGAGACAACAAAGACTACAGAACTCCACCAGAGGAGACAACAAAGACTACAGAACACCACCAGAGGAGACAACAAAGACTACAGAACACCACCAGAGGAGACAACAAAGACTACAGAACACCACCAGAGGAGACAACAAAGACTACAGAACACCACCAGAGGAGACAACAAAGACTACAGAACACCACCAGAGGAGACAACAAAGACTACAGAACACCACCAGAGGAGACAACAAAGACCACAGAACTCCACCAGAGGAGACAACAAAGACTACAGAACTCCACCAGAGGAGACAACAAAGACTACAGAACACCACCAGAGGAGACAACAAAGACTACAGAACACCACCAGAGGAGACAACAAAGACTACAGAACACCACCAGAGGAGACAACAAAGACTACAGAACACCACCAGAGGAGACAACAAAGACTACAGAACACCACCAGAGGAGACAACAAAGACTACAGAACACCACCAGAGGAGACAACAAAGACTACAGAACTCCACCAGAGGAGACAACAAAGACTACAGAACACCACCAGAGGAGACAACAAGGACTACAGAACACCACCAGAGGAGACAACAAAGACTACAGAACACCACCAGAGGAGACAACAAAGACTACAGAACTCCACCAGAGGAGACAACAAAGACTACAGAACACCACCAGAGGAGACAACAAAGACTACAGAACTCCACCAGAGGAGATAACAAAGACTACAGAACACCACCAGAGGAGACAACAAAGACTACAGAACACCACCAGAGGAGACAACAAAGACCACAGAACTCCACCAGAGGAGACAACAAAGACTACAGAACACCACCAGAGGAGACACCAAAGACTACAGAACACCACCAGAGGAGACAACAAAGACTACAGAACACCACCAGAGGAGACAACAAAGACCACAGAACACCACCAGAGGAGACAACAAAGACCACAGAACACCACCAGAGGAGACAACAAAGACTACAGAACACCACCAGAGGAGACAACAAAGACTACAGAACTCCACCAGAGGAGACAACAAAGACCACAGAACTCCACCAGAGGAGACAACAAAGACTACAGAACACCACCAGAGGAGACAACAAAGACTACAGAACACCACCAGAGGAGACAACAAAGACTACAGAACACCACCAGAGGAGACAACAAAGACTACAGAACACCACCAGAGGAGACAACAAAGACCACAGAACACCACCAGAGGAGACAACAAAGACTACAGAACACCACCAGAGGAGACAACAAAGACTACAGAACACCACCAGAGGAGACAACAAAGACTACAGAACACCACCAGAGGAGACAACAAAGACTACAGAACACCACCAGAGGAGACAACAAAGACTACAGAACTCCACCAGAGGAGACAACAAAGACTACAGAACTCCACCAGAGGAGACAACAAAGACTACAGAACACCACCAGAGGAGACAACAAAGACCACAGAACTCCACCAGAGGAGACAACAAAGACTACAGAACACCACCAGAGGAGACAACAAAGACCACAGAACACCACCAGAGGAGACAACAAGGACTACAGAACACCACCAGAGGAGACAACAAAGACTACAGAACACCACCAGAGGAGACAACAAAGACTACAGAACACCACCAGAGGAGACAACAAAGACTACAGAACACCACCAGAGGAGACAACAAAGACTACAGAACTCCACCAGAGGAGACAACAAAGACCACAGAACACCACCAGAGGAGACAACAAAGACCACAGAACTCCACCAGAGGAGACAACAAAGACTACAGAACACCACCAGAGGAGACAACAAAGACTACAGAACTCCACCAGAGGAGACAACAAAGACCACAGAACTCCACCAGAGGAGACAACAAAGACTACAGAACACCACCAGAGGAGACAACAAAGACTACAGAACACCACCAGAGGAGACAACAAAGACTACAGAACACCACCAGAGGAGACAACAAAGACTACAGAACACCACCAGAGGAGACAACAAAGACCACAGAACACCACCAGAGGAGACAACAAAGACTACAGAACACCACCAGAGGAGACAACAAAGACTACAGAACACCACCAGAGGAGACAACAAAGACTACAGAACACCACCAGAGGAGACAACAAAGACTACAGAACACCACCAGAGGAGACAACAAAGACTACAGAACTCCACCAGAGGAGACAACAAAGACTACAGAACTCCACCAGAGGAGACAACAAAGACTACAGAACACCACCAGAGGAGACAACAAAGACCACAGAACTCCACCAGAGGAGACAACAAAGACTACAGAACACCACCAGAGGAGACAACAAAGACCACAGAACACCACCAGAGGAGACAACAAGGACTACAGAACACCACCAGAGGAGACAACAAAGACTACAGAACACCACCAGAGGAGACAACAAAGACTACAGAACACCACCAGAGGAGACAACAAAGACTACAGAACTCCACCAGAGGAGATAACAAAGACTACAGAACACCACCAGAGGAGACAACAAAGACTACAGAACACCACCAGAGGAGACAACAAAGACCACAGAACTCCACCAGAGGAGACAACAAAGACTACAGAACTCCACCAGAGGAGACAACAAAGACTACAGAACACCACCAGAGGAGACAACAAAGACTACAGAACACCACCAGAGGAGACAACAAAGACTACAGAACACCACCAGAGGAGACAACAAAGACCACAGAACACCACCAGAGGAGACAACAAAGACTACAGAACACCACCAGAGGAGACAACAAAGACTACAGAACACCACCAGAGGAGACAACAAAGACTACAGAACACCACCAGAGGAGATAACAAAGACTACAGAACACCACCAGAGGAGACAACAAAGACTACAGAACACCACCAGAGGAGACAACAAAGACTACAGAACACCACCAGAGGAGACAACAAAGACTACAGAACACCACCAGAGGAGACAACAAAGACTACAGAACACCACCAGAGGAGACAACAAAGATCACAGAACACCACCAGAGGAGACAACAAAGACTACAGAACTCCACCAGAGGAGACAACAAAGACTACAGAACACCACCAGAGGAGACAACAAAGACCACAGAACACCACCAGAGGAGACAACAAAGACTACAGAACACCACCAGAGGAGACAACAAAGATCACAGAACACCACCAGAGGAGACAACAAAGACTACAGAACTCCACCAGAGGAGACAACAAAGACTACAGAACACCACCAGAGGAGACAACAAAGACCACAGAACACCACCAGAGGAGATAACAAAGACTACAGAACACCACCAGAGGAGACAACAAAGACTACAGAACACCACCAGAGGAGACAACAAAGACTACAGAACACCACCAGAGGAGACAACAAAGACTACAGAACACCACCAGAGGAGACAACAAAGACTACAGAACACCACCAGAGGAGACAACAAAGATCACAGAACACCACCAGAGGAGACAACAAAGACTACAGAACACCACCAGAGGAGACAACAAAGATCACAGAACACCACCAGAGGAGACAACAAAGACTACAGAACACCACCAGAGGAGACAACAAAGACTACAGAACACCACCAGAGGAGACAACAAAGATCACAGAACACCACCAGAGGAGACAACAAAGACTACAGAACACCACCAGAGGAGACAACAAAGACTACAGAACACCACCAGAGGAGACAACAAAGATCACAGAACACCACCAGAGGAGACAACAAAGACTACAGAACACCACCAGAGGAGACAACAAAGACTACAGAACACCACCAGAGGAGACAACAAAGACTACAGAACACCACCAGAGGAGACAACAAAGACTACAGAACACCACCAGAGGAGACAACAAAGACTACAGAACACCACCAGAGGAGACAACAAAGATCACAGAACACCACCAGAGGAGACAACAAAGACTACAGAACTCCACCAGAGGAGACAACAAAGACTACAGAACTCCACCAGAGGAGATAACAAAGACTACAGAACACCACCAGAGGAGACAACAAAGACTACAGAACTCCACCAGAGGAGACAACAAAGACCACAGAACTCCACCAGAGGAGACAACAAAGACTACAGAACACCACCAGAGGAGATAACAAAGACTACAGAACACCACCAGAGGAGACAACAAAGACTACAGAACACCACCAGAGGAGACAACAAAGACTACAGAACTCCACCAGAGGAGACAACAAAGACTACAGAACTCCACCAGAGGAGACAACAAAGACTACAGAACACCACCAGAGGAGACAACAAAGACCACAGAACTCCACCAGAGGAGACAACAAAGACTACAGAACACCACCAGAGGAGACAACAAAGACTACAGAACACCACCAGAGGAGACAACAAAGACTACAGAACACCACCAGAGGAGACAACAAAGACTACAGAACACCACCAGAGGAGACAACAAAGACTACAGAACACCACCAGAGGAGACAACAAAGACTACAGAACACCACCAGAGGAGACAACAAAGACTACAGAACACCACCAGAGGAGACAACAAAGACCACAGAACTCCACCAGAGGAGACAACAAAGACTACAGAACACCACCAGAGGAGACAACAAAGACTACAGAACACCACCAGAGGAGACAACAAAGACCACAGAACTCCACCAGAGGAGACAACAAAGACTACAGAACACCACCAGAGGAGACAACAAAGACTACAGAACACCACCAGAGGAGACAACAAAGACTACAGAACACCACCAGAGGAGACAACAAAGACTACAGAACACCACCAGAGGAGACAACAAAGACTACAGAACACCACCAGAGGAGACAACAAAGACTACAGAACACCACCAGAGGAGACAACAAAGACTACAGAACACCACCAGAGGAGACAACAAAGATCACAGAACACCACCAGAGGAGACAACAAAGACTACAGAACACCACCAGAGGAGACAACAAAGATCACAGAACACCACCAGAGGAGACAACAAAGACTACAGAACACCACCAGAGGAGACAACAAAGACTACAGAACTCCACCAGAGGAGACAACAAAGACTACAGAACACCACCAGAGGAGATAACAAAGACTACAGAACACCACCAGAGGAGACAACAAAGACCACAGAACACCACCAGAGGAGACAACAAAGACTACAGAACACCACCAGAGGAGACAACAAAGACTACAGAACACCACCAGAGGAGACAACAAAGACCACAGAACACCACCAGAGGAGACAACAAAGACTACAGAACACCACCAGAGGAGACAACAAAGACTACAGAACACCACCAGAGGAGACAACAAAGACCACAGAACACCACCAGAGGAGACAACAAAGACTACAGAACACCACCAGAGGAGACAACAAAGACTACAGAACACCACCAGAGGAGACAACAAAGACTACAGAACACCACCAGAGGAGACAACAAAGACTACAGAACACCACCAGAGGAGACAACAAAGACTACAGAACACCACCAGAGGAGACAACAAAGACTACAGAACACCACCAGAGGAGACAACAAAGACTACAGAACACCACCAGAGGAGACAACAAAGACTACAGAACACCACCAGAGGAGACAACAAAGACTACAGAACACCACCAGAGGAGACAACAAAGACTACAGAACACCACCAGAGGAGACAACAAAGACTACAGAACACCACCAGAGGAGACAACAAAGACTACAGAACACCACCAGAGGAGACAACAAAGACTACAGAAACACCACCAGAGGAGACAACAAAGACTACAGAACACCACCAGAGGAGACAACAAAGACTACAGAACACCACCAGAGGAGACAACAAAGACTACAGAACACCACCAGAGGAGACAACAAAGACTACAGAACACCACCAGAGGAGACAACAAAGACTACAGAACACCACCAGAGGAGACAACAAAGACTACAGAACACCACCAGAGGAGACAACAAAGACTACAGAACTCCACCAGAGGAGACAACAAAGACTACAGAACACCACCAGAGGAGACAACAAAGACTACAGAACACCACCAGAGGAGACAACAAAGACTACAGAACACCACCAGAGGAGACAACAAAGACTACAGAACACCACCAGAGGAGACAACAAAGACTACAGAACTCCACCAGAGGAGACAACAAAGACTACAGAACACCACCAGAGGAGACAACAAAGACTACAGAACACCACCAGAGGAGACAACAAAGACTACAGAACACCACCAGAGGAGACAACAAAGACTACAGAACACCACCAGAGGAGACAACAAAGACTACAGAACACCACCAGAGGAGACAACAAAGACTACAGAACACCACCAGAGGAGACAACAAAGACTACAGAACACCACCAGAGGAGACAACAAAGACTACAGAACACCACCAGAGGAGACAACAAAGACTACAGAACACCACCAGAGGAGACAACAAAGACTACAGAACACCACCAGAGGAGACAACAAAGACTACAGAACACCACCAGAGGAGACAACAAAGACTACAGAACACCACCAGAGGAGACAACAAAGAATACAGAACACCACCAGAGGAGACAACAAAGACTACAGAATCACCACCAGAGGAGACAACAAAGACCACAGAACACCACCAGAGGAGACAACAAAGACTACAGAACTC
>NW_027507758.1:640287723-640290284 GCF_037356315.1 Lithobates pipiens | reverse complement strand
CCCTCCCTCTCTCTCCTCCCCTCCTCTCTCTCCTCCCCTCCCCTCTCTCCTCTCCCCCTCTCTCCATTTCCTTTCCCCCCTCGTCTCCTTTCCTTTCCCCCCTCTCTCCTTTCCTTTCCCCCCTCTCTCCTTTCCTTTCCCCCCTCTCTCCTTTCCTTTCCCCCCTCTCTCACTCCTTTCCCCCCCCCCTCTCTCACTCCTTTCCCCCCCCCCTCTCTCACTCCTTCCCCCCCCCCTCTCTCACTCCTTTCCCCCCCCCCTCTCTCACTCCTTCCCCCCCCCCTCTCACTCCTTTTCCCCCCTCTCTCTCTCCTCCCCCTCTCTCTCTCCTCCCCCCCTCTCTCTCCTCCCCCTCTCTCTCTCCTCCCTCTCTCTCCCCCCCCCATCTCTCTCTCCCCCCCCTCTCTCTCTCTCCCTCCTCCTCCTCCCCCCCCTCTCTCTCCTCCTCCTCCCCCCCTCTCTCTCCTCCTCCCCCCCCCTCTCTCTCTCTCTCCTCCTCCCCCCTCTCTCTCTCCTCCTCCTCCCCCTCTCTCTCTCCTCTCTCCTCCTCCTCCCCCCTCTCTCTCTCTCCTCCTCCTCCCCCCTCTCTCTCTCTCCTCCTCCTCCCCCCTCTCTCTCTCTCTCCTCCTCCTCCCCCCCTCTCTCTCTCCCTCCTCCTCCCCCCCTCTCTCTCTCCTCCTCCTCCCCCCTCTCTCTCCCTCCTCCTCCCCCTCTCTCTCTCCTCCTCCCCCTCCCTCTCTCTCTCTCCTCTCTCCCCCCTCTCTCTCTCCTCCTCCTCCCCCCTCTCTCTCCTTCCCCTTTCCCTCGCTCTCTCTCTCTCCCTTCCCCTTTCCCTCGCTCTCTCTCTCTCTCCCCCCTTTCCCTCGCGCTCTCTCTCCCCCCTTTCCCTCGCGCCTCTCTCCCCCTTTCCCTCGCGCTCTCTCTCCCCCCTTTCCCTCGCGCGCTCTCTCCCCCCTTTCCCTTCGCGCGCTCTCTCCCCCCTTTCCCTCGCGCGCTCTCTCCCCCCTTTCCTCGCTCCTCTCTCCCCCCTTCCCTCGCTCTCTCTCCCCCCTTTCCCTCTCGCTCTCCCTCCCCCTTTCCCTCGCGCTCTCTCTCCCCCCTTTCCCTCGCGCTCTCTCTCTCCCCCCTCTCTCTCTCCTCCTCCTCCCCTCTCTCTCTCTCTCTCTCCTCCCCCTCTTCTCTCTCTCCTCCTCCCTCCCCCCTCTCTCTCTCTCTCTCTCCTCCTCCCCCCTCTCTCTCTCCCCTCCTCCCCCCTCTCTCTCTCTCTCTCCTCCTCCTCCCCCCCTCTCTCTCTCTCCTCCTCCTTCCCCCTCTCCTCCTCCTCCCCCCTCTCTCTCTCTCTCCTCCTCCTTCCCCCTCTCCTCCTCCTCCCCCCTCTCTCTCTCTCCTCCTCCTCCCCCTCTCTCTCTCTCCTCCTCCTCCCCCCTCTCTCTCTCTCCTCCTCCCTCCCCCCTCTCTCTCTCTCCTCCTCCTCCCCCCTCTCTCTCTCTCCTCCTTCTCCCCCCTCTCTCTCTCTCCTCCTCCTCCCCCCTCTCTCTCTCCTCCTCCTCCCCCCCCCCTCTCTCTCTCCTCCTCCTCCCCCCTCTCCTCTCTCCTCCTCCTCCCCCCTCTCTCTCTCCTCTCCCCCCCTCTCTCTCTCCTCCTCCTCCCCCCCTCTCTCTCTCCTCCTCCTCCCCCCCCTCTCTCTCCTCTCCTCCCCCTCTCTCTCCCCTCCCCTTTCCCTCGCTCTCTCTCTCTCCCTTCCCCTTTCCCTCGCTCTCTCTCTCTCTCTCTCTTCGCTCTCTCTCCCTCGCGCTCTCTCCCCCCTTTCCCTCGCGCTCTCTCTCCCCTTTCCCTCGCGCTCTCTCTCCCCCTTTCCCTCGCGCGCTCTCTCCCCCCTTTCCCTCGCGCGCTCTCTCCCCCCTTTCCCTCGCGCGCTCTCTCCCCCTTTCCCTCGCTCTCTCTCTCCCCCCTTTCCCTCGCGCTCTCTCTCCCCCCTTTCCCTCGCTCTCTCTCTCCCCCCTTTCCCTCGCGCTCTCTCTCCCCCCTTTCCCTCGCGCTCTCTCTCTCCCCCCTTTCCCTCGCGCTCTCTCTCTCCCCCTTTCCTCGCTCTCTCTCCCCCCTTTCCCTCGCTCTCTCTCTCCCCCCTTTCCCTCGCTCTCTCTCTCCCCCCTTTCCCGCGCTCTCTCTCTCCCCCCTTTCCCTCGCTCTCTCTCTCCCCCCTTTCCCTCGCTCTCTCTCCCCCTTTCCCTCGCTCTCTCTCTCCCCCTTTCCCTCGCTCTCTCTCTCCCCCCTTTCCCTCGCTCTCTCTCTCCCCCCTTTCCCTCGCTCTCTCTCTCCCCCCTTTCCCTCGCTCTCCTCTCCCCCCTTTCCTCGCTCTCTCTCTCCCCCCTTTCCCTCGCTCTCTCTCCTCCCCCTTCCCTCGCTCTCTCTCTCCCCCCTTTCCCTCGCTCTCTCTCTCCCCCCTTTCCCTCGCTCTCCCCCCTTTCCCTCGCTCTCCCCCCTTTCCCCTCGCTCTCCCCCCTTTCCCCTCGCTCTCCCCCCTTTCCCTCGCTCTCTCTCTCTCCCCCCTTTCCCTCGCT